>NC_061843.1:13691626-13694126 GCF_019202785.1 Penaeus chinensis | reverse complement strand
CACTGTTCCTTTTTTTCTTAGTGTACGGATTCCAGCCCTAATATAAATATTCCCGAGTATAACTAAGAGAGCTTCAGGCCACCAGATCCCCCAACACAATCTGTTTGAAAGGAGGCTGGATAAATGATCATTTATTTCGAACGACGCTCGGATGCTGAGAGGGACGTGCGGCGGAATATCTTAACTCATCTCTCGAATGAAGGGATGATGCTGATGCTGCGGAGATGGAGGTGGAGATGGAGAGGGGGATGGAGCTTTGTTGCGCTTGGGGTGTTGGCGAAGGGAAGGCGGTGATCCGGTCTTGCTGGGGAAGGAGAATTGTTTGTCTTAGAGAAAGAATGGAATTAATATAAGGCTCTGTTTTAGGTAATTGTTATGTATGCGCATGTGCTTATATATTTCATGTGGGAATCGGTGTTCTTGCTTAGAAACGTATATAAATGTATATGAATCAATATATATGTTTGACCATTGCTTCTTGACGAGAAAAAATGCAGTTGAATAGTAATATTTTTTGATGGATATGAAGGTTTGCTGTATGAGAAAAAACAACAACAAGCATTCCTGCCAATAGAAAAATCGATGAACATAGATGTTAATCTCGAAAATTATATTTAATATTTTACGACCGTTGGAAATGAAAAATGTCTCCATATGAAACAAGTGAGAAAGTGATGAAAATGACTATTCCATAGAATCATGATTTCCTATCGAGAACTGATGGTGCTCGTATAAGAAGAAGAAAAAAAAAGAAATTATAACGATAAATATTGAAGAAAAAAAACAAAAAAAAAACATGGCTAACAAAAGTTTTCCCTTTACATTTTAGTAATGGAATACTCCTGTAGTACACTTGCCTCCCACTCTTGCAGTCACGTAAAACCATTGATGTTCAAACATGAGAAATCTTTTTCCCTTTTTTTTTTTTTTTTTTTTAAATTTTAGTATGTGTTATTTACCCTAAAACCAGAAATCTATAACTTAATTTAGTAGATTACGTACTTGCAATGTCCTTCCCTTTTGTCAAGAAGCGTATTAACAAACTTCACATTAGTTATATTATCAATTAACTTATCTCGAAAATAACAACAAAATGAGAACGAATGTTGTTTTATATATATTTTTGGCCTTTATTTTTGGAAAGAGGGATGAGAGAGAGGGGGTGACAGCAAGAGAGAGAGAGAGACAGAAAGACAGACAGACACACAGACACACAAACACACAAACAAAGAGACAGACAGACAGACAGACACACAGACACACAGACAGACACACAGACACACAGACAGACACACAGACACACAGCCAAACAGACAGGCAAATAAATCCGGTATAAAAGAAATGTAGTTAATATCTACTCTCGAAATAAAATTAATAAGTAAAGAGCTAAGAAAAAAAGCCCAGAAAAGGAGACAAACACAATAAAAAGGATTAAGAAAAATCCCCGAGAACTGCTCATTATCGCCGGATGACAGAGGGACTGGGGGGGGGGGGGGGGCGCAGAGGGAGAGGGGGAGAGGGAGTGGGGGAGAGGGAAGAGGTGGGGAGGATGGAGGGAGTGGGGAATGGGGGAAGAGTGAGTGGAGGAGGATGGGGAAGGAGGAAGGGGGAGAGGAAAAGAGGATAGGCGGAGAAGAAGGAAGGGGAAGAAGAAGAGGAATAGAGGGAGAAGGAAAAGAGGGAGGGGAACCAAAGTAAAAGATAGGCAAAGGGGAAGAGAAAGAGAAGTAGAGGAAGAAGGGAGAGGAAAGGTAAGTGGAAAATTTACGTAGAGGCAGAAGGATGGAAGAGGGGAAGAAGAGGAAGGAGAAAGAGAAGGAGAAAAAATTGTAAAAAGGCAAAGGTAAGGGAAGACTAAGAGGGGTAGAAGGGCAGACGAAAGGGGAGAGGGAGAAGGAAGATGAGAGGAGGGAGAGGGAAAAGGGAGAAGGGGAAAGGGAAAGAGAAGAGGGGGGAAGGGTAAGAGAGAAAGAGAAGGGAAGACTAAGTGGGGCAGTAGGGGAGAGCGAGAGAGAGAGAGAAAGAAAGAGAGAGAGAGAGAGAGAGAGAGAGAGAGAGAGAGAGAGAGAGAGAGAGAGAGAGAGAGAGAGAGAGAGAGAGAGAGAGAGAGAGAGAGAGAGAGAGAGGGGGAGATGGAAAGGGAGAGGGGCAGAGGAGAGAGAAAGGGAGCGGGAAGGGGAAGGGGAAGAGGAGAGAGAGGGGAAGAGGGAGAGGGGCAGAGGAGAGAGAAAGAGATAGGGAAGGGGGGAGGGGAGGAGGAGAGAGAGAGAGGGAAGGGGAAGGGGAAGAGAAGAGAGAGATGGAGAGGCAAGGGGCAGAGGAGAGAGAGAGGGAAAGGGAAGAGGAAGGAGAAGAGGAGAGAGAGAGAGAAAGGGATGGGGAAGGGGCAGAGGAGAGAGAAAGGGAGAGAGAAGAGGAAGGAGAAGAGGAGAGAGAGAGGGAAAGGGATGGGGAAGGGGCAGAGGAGAGAGAGAGCAAAACTTCCTTAACTGCGAGCAAG
>NC_061843.1:13664126-13674126 GCF_019202785.1 Penaeus chinensis | reverse complement strand
GAACATATCACACAAAAGACAGTGTATAATATATAATCACATAATTATCACTAACTACGTACGATAATAATGTCATCACAATACGTATGCACTGGCATCACAACGTGGCACTCACAACTCACTTCATTGTCATAACTCACTTCATTTCACAACCCACATCTCCCTCCCCCCTTTACGTTCACTAGCGAGAGTCTTGAACGGACTTCAACTTGAGACGTTCCGAACGTCGAGGTTCAACAGGCATAGATGGGGCGGAAGATCCTGGTGCGCCGTCTTCCAAATCTGTCGAGTTTCCAATTTTGAGCTGTGTAGGGCGCAAGAAACGTCGATTGCGCCACAGTATACGGCCACTTGGCAGCCTGATGTGATAATCACGAGATTTGCCAATACCCATGACTGTGCCGACCTTATCCCAACGCTTGGATGTGGGATCCTGGATTCGCACCTGCGCCCCAATCTCTAACTTGGAAAGGGAGTGGGCACGCTTGTCATAGCGGGTCTTCACGTCCTTGGCCCGTACTGCGGCACGACGGTCGCAGTCCTCAGCCTTGGTCTGCCACTCCTTCATGAAGGCACTAGAGTGGGCAGGCAACAATAACAGGCGTCAGAACTGAATTTGCTGGATCACTGCGCCATGTTCGTCTTCTACGATTGCTTGGTGTTTCTCCATGATGGTTGAGGGTGAAGAAAACACCGATGAAAACTAAAGTAGGTTCATTGGAGATCAGCTCTGACAAAATAAATACGGAACTCTTCCTGTTCCTCTGCCCCACACGCCAGGCTCCGTCTGCGACTGTCTACTGCCAGACGTGTGACTACAGAGACAAACTAAAATGTTGTACTCTATAACATACAGAGATTCTCACTCTTTCATATAGGTGATATGCTACACATAATATAAACTAAACATAATGTTCTATATTTCACATGGGGGAACATATCACACAAAAGACAGTGTATAATATATAATCACATAATTATCACTAACTACGTACGATAATAATGTCATCACAATACGTATGCACTGGCATCACAACGTGGCACTCACAACTCACTTCATTGTCATAACTCACTTCATTTCACAACCCACACGAATCATATGGCATACCTGTGCAAGATTGATCTTATATTCTCCATTGTAATGTATAACATTACTGTGTTCTCTTCAAGTCTAGTGTCAATGTTATACTGATATACATGTACAGTTGTCAGACTTTTGAGGAATTATAAAGTTAGCCAGTGACTTGCTAGAGGGTCCGGAGGTCTATGTGCACACTTTACTTATCACAAGCTGATCTTGCTTGACTACCAGCAAGATCATGCATAAGGATTCAAATATGCGATCGTATCATTCAAAAGGTATAGCGTGGCTTGATATACGTTTATCCTGATAGCATTTGCAATATTTCAGAAGCATTCATGGAGACTGCTCGTGGTCTGGAGAGCACTCTGTTAGACACAGAAAATTACTCTCGAGCTCTGATCTGATGGGAATCCTGTGGCTTGAAGCGGTCTTGCCATTTCAGCTTGCGTTGTGGTAACATACACACACACATATATTTTTATTTATTCATTCATTTATAGGGTCGGAGACCAATGCTGTAACCACTGGACCATCGCGGCAGTCAGATATATAGTAATACACACACACACACACACACACACACACACACACACACACACACATATATACATATATATATACATATATATATATATATATATATATATATATATATATATATATATATATGTATATATATATATATATATATATATGTATATATATATATATATATATATATATATATATATATATATATATATATTCACACATATATAGACATACATACATATACATACATACATATATACATACAATGTATTTATTCATACACAGATACATACATATATATACACATATATACATATATATACATACATACACACATATACATATGTGTGTATGAATGTATTTGTAGGTATATATATGTATATACATATTTATATATGTATATATATATGTTTATATATACATATGTGTATATATGTACATATATACATATATATATATATATATATATATATATATATATATATATATATATATATATATATATGTGTGTGTGTGTGTGTGTGTGTGTGTGTGTGTGTGTGTGTGTGTGTGTGTGTGTGTTTAAATTGACACACACACACACGCACACACACACACACACATATATATATATATATATATATATATATATATATACACACACACATTATATATATATATATATATATATATATATATATATATATATATTTTTGTGTGTGTATATATATGTATGTGTGTGTATATATATATGGATGTGTATATACATACACACACACACACACACACGATTATATGTGTGTATGTACATATATAAACACATATTCATACGCCTTTACGTGAATGCATGTGTTTTACAAAGAGAAAAGAAGAAAAAGAAAACAGAAAGAATGAGAGAATGAGAAAAATGGCCGTAGGAGGTGAAAGTAGAGAGGAGGAGGAGGAGGAGGAGGAGGAGAAGAAGAAGAAGGAGGTAAAGAAAAAGAAGAAGGAGGAGGAGGAGGAAGAGGAGGAGGAGGAAGAGGGAGGGAGGGAGGGAAAGAGGGAGGGAGGGAGGGAGGGAGGGAGGGAGGGAGGGAGGGAGGGAGGGAGGGAGAGAGGGAGTGAGGGAGTGAGGGAGGAGGAGGAGGAGGAGGAGGAGGAGGAGGAGGAGGAGGAGGAGGAGGAGGAGGAGGAAGAGGAGGAGGAGGAGGAGGAGGTGGAGGGGGAGGAGCATGAGGACTTAGATATAAAATAGATTCCTCTGGTCGACACGAACCCTATTAGAGTTTAAACAAATTGCTCTAACCACTCGATATCCACAAGATTTATGGCGGTAATTAGGTGGTTTTGGACACGAATTGAAGAGCGTGATGTGCAGGCATGTAGGGGGGGGGGGTAAAGGGGGACCATGTATTGTATTTCCGTTCATGGGTAAATGTACACAGGGAGGTGCACATAAACGCACAGATATGCTCGTATACATCCTATAAACACTCGTTAGCCTGGACGCGCACACAGACACACATACAGTCATGTGGAAATAAATACACATAAAGCTACATGAACACAAATACTTACAAAAAAGCATAAGGTGAGAGACAAAGACAAACACGAATAACAAACACATCGTAAAAAACGGTTTGAAACTAGAAAAGACGAAGAAAACGAACACAAAGAAAAGCGTAACATAAACGGAAACAACAACAACAAAAAACGCCATTAAACAAACAAATACAAAATAATGGCAAGTAAACTTAAGTTAAGAACATAAATAGGAAAACAGGTAGTCCCGCTCCGTCTTGATGAAAATCCTAGTTGGCAACTTCCGACCTAAGCCTCTTTACCCTTATTTATTGCAAATGTATTTTTCATTTATTTATTTATTTATTTCTACTGTTTCCCTTGGTTTCGAATTCGTTTATTTTTCTATCATTGTTATTGCTGGACCTTTTCAAAGAAAATGCACTGAAAAAACACCGTCAAATATCGCACAGATGGACCAGGTCAAAAACAGGGGCGGGGATAATGACGTCATCACGTACCTCCAATGAGAGTGCGTGTAAGGTATCAGATATAACTCGATACATAAATATTTGTATGATTATGATTACCTGAAGTAAAACAATAATCCCCTTTTTTATTTATGATAACGAAGAGTTTCTTACCATTAACAGCCGTCAGAATACTATTGGGAAAAAGTCCATTTCATTTTAGGTTCAGCAGGCCAAGTGGAAGTGGAGCTACCTGGCTATATGTACCTTGAGAAAAAACAAAAAACAAAAGAAAACAAATCAAGGTAAATGCAAAGAATGGGAAAAACATGAAGAAAAATGCCGAACAAAAATGCAGAGGCAAAAACAAACCTAATAATCAACCATAAAACACATTAAAATAAACATAAAGGAATGAAAATACAAAACACAAAGCAGATGCAAAGAGACATACAAAATGAAAAAAAAAAAAAACAAAGACAAAAAACAATCAAAGATAAATATGCAACAAAGACAAACAAACACACAATAAAGCAAAAACGTGTCTCTCTCAAGAAAACCCTTTCTGAAATGAGCACCTTCAGTTGTTTTTGTATTCTGGAGAGTCATCTGCTTGCATGTGTCATTAACTCTGGAGTGTTTATCTGGAGTTGTCATAAGAACCAGCAAGGGAGGAGAGGGGGAGGGGGAGGGGGGAGAGGGAGGGGGAGGGGAGGGAGAACGGAAAGAAGGGGGAGATGTGAGGGAGGGGAGGGGGAGAGGAGGGAGAACGGAAAGAAGGGGAAGATGTGGGGGAGGGGAGAGAAGGTGAGGGATGGAAGAGAGGGGGAGGGGGGAGAGGACGGAGAATGCGGGGGGGGGGGGAGTTAAGGGGGATGGGTGAGAAGGGAATGGGTGGGGAAGGAAGGGAGGGGAGAGGGAGGAGATATGAGAGAGTATTGCGGAAGGGAGAGAGATGTGGATGAGTGGGAGATGGGGGGGGAGGGGGGATAGGAGAGAAAGGCGGGGATGGGGGGGAAAGATAAGAAGAGTGTTAGAGAGGATAGGGAGAAAGCGATGGAGGGAAAGAGGAAGGAGAGGAAGAAAACGATGCATCTGGGAAGAAGGGAGTGGAGGAGATAATGGAGGAAAGGGAACGTAATAGGAGAGAGGGGAGAAGAGAGAGCTAAATGAATGAGGGAAAGGAGAAGGGGGAAGTAGAGGTGTTGAAAGACGGAGAAAGGAAAGGAGGGAGGAAGATGGAATAGAAATATGGGGAAAATAAAGGAGAAGAGTCAGAGGACTGAATAAAGAGGGGAATTGGGGAGGAGAGGGAATTGTAGGTATGGAAGTAGTGAGCTCGAGGAGAGGATGGGTTAAAGAGGAAGGGGAAGTAAGAGTTAAAAAAGGAAAAAGAGAGATGACTATAGGAGAAAGCGGAGATAGAAAAAAAAGGAGAAGAAGGGGAAGGAGAGGTATGGGAAGTGAGTGGGGGAAAAGGGTGAGGAAAAGGAGGAGACTCTGAGGACAGGGGAAGGAAGGGGAATGGGGAAACATGGAGAAGGAAAATGGGGAGGAGGGGGAAGAAGGAGGAAAGGAAGGGGGAGGGGGAAGAGAGATACGAAGAGGGGAAATATAGCGAGCAAGAAGGGAAATGAGGATTAGGAGAGGCGGGGGGGGGGGGGGGTCTGGTTATTACACACACAGACCAGATTTATTTTCCATTCTTTATATTTCATTTTATTTCATGCTACTCGTCGATTGAAAACAAAAAAAAAAGTGCTTGAAACATTATGTGTTTAATGTGAGATATGTTGAAAACTGCAATGACAAGCAAAAATCTAGTTTAAAGGCAAGTTATGTAAACAAGGTTTCAATGTTACATCCCTTATCATTAATTATGTACTTTGCATTATTTACACACACCTAACGACATGTGTTCACAAACAGCATGACAGATACGCCCATACCTCCAAATACACACACTCACATTAGATTACACCTTCTCACTGACACACACACACACACACGACTATGCAGACATTTTATAACCTCACCTAAGTAACACGTCCACAAAACTTTACTCAAGGAACCACATCCGCTCTCTAACTCACACACTCTCTCGAACACACGTACTATATAACACACACACACGCACACACACACACACACAACCACACACACACACACACACACACACACACACAAACCCGCACGCACACCAGCACGCACGCACGCACGCACTCACGCACGCACGCACCAAGCACGGGTCCGGCTGAGTGATGAGCAGTCAGAGGAGCGGTGGAAATTGGATCAGACGAACTAATGTTAAATGGCGTGACACGTTTTTGTCGCCGCCGCCTGGAAATTTATTGCCGATGGTTAATATTTTATCGCAGAAGTCCCTCTCCCTCTCTCTCTGTCTCTTTCCCTCTCTTTTCTCCCATTCCATTCCCTAATGCTCCCTCCCTCCCTCTCTCTCCCTCCCCCCCCCTCTCTCTCTCTCTCTCTCTCTCTCTCTCTCTCTCTATCTCTCTCTCTCTCTCTCTCTCTCTCTCTCTCTCTCTCTCTCTCTCTCTTTCCCTCTATTTTTTGTTCTCATTTTCATGTTTCCCTCTTTCTTCTTCTCTCCCTTTCCTTCCTTCTCTCTTTCCCCTTTTGCTTTCCTTCTCTTCGCTTTTTTGTTCCGTTCCTCTTCCTTTCTCTTCCTAACCCTCTTCTCCTTTTCTTTTTTCCCCCCCCCTTTCTTTTTTTAATCTCCTTTCCCCCTCTCCTCCCCTTCTCTCTCGCTTCCTCCTCCTCCTCCTCCCTCCCCCCCTACACAAACCCTCCTTTCCCTTTTCCAATCTTCCTTCTCATCTCATTTTCTCCCTCATTTTCTCCTCCTATCCCTTTACCTTTCTCCCTCCCCTTCTCTTCCTTCCCTTTTCTCCATCTCCCCATTTTCCTCCAATTCTCCTCCCCCCCCCCCCCCCAATCCCGCCAGCGCCACAGTCCTCGTTATTCGAAGGAGATGCATATATTTAAAAGAGAGATGGGGGGGGGGGGAGATAGATAGTGGTAATGGTAGGTGGAGAAAATAGTGGGAGGATGAGGGAGAGAGGGAGGGATAGGAGGAGGTTTAGGGAGGGAGGGAGAGGGGGGTGAAGGGAGAGAAGGAGGTGGAGGGAGGGAGGGAGAGAGGGGTGAAGGGAGAGAAGGAGGTGAGAGAGGGAGGGGGGGTGAAGGGAGGGAAGAAGGTGGAGGGAGGGAGGGAGAGGGGGTGGAGGGAGAGAAGGAGGTGAGAGAGGGAGGGGGGGTGAAGGGAGAGAAGGAGATGAGAGAGGGAGGGGGGGTGAAGGGAGGGAAGAAGGTGGAGGGAGGGAGGGAGAGGGGGTGGAGGGAGAGAAGGAGGTGAGGGAGAGAGGGATGGAGGGAGAGGAGGAGGTGGAGAGAGGGAGAGGGGGTGAAGGGAGAGAGAGGAGGTAGAGAAAGGGAAGGAGAAGAGGTGGAGGGAAGGAGAGCAAGCAAGTAGAGGGAGGGAGGGAGAGGAGATGGAGGGTTGGTGGGCAAGGTGGCGGAAGGTAGAAGGAGAAAAAGATGAAAGGAAGAGGAAAGAGCAGAACGAGGAGGAGAGGATGTGGGAAGGAGAGGAAGGATGAAGGAGAAGGCAGAAAAGAAGGATGAAGGAGGAGGTAGAGAAGGAAGACGCAGAGCAAAGTGGAAGGGGGGAAGGAGAACGAGGAGACAGAATGAAAGAAGAGACAGAGAAGGAGGAAAAAGGAAGAGGTGGAGGAAAGTGGAGATAAGAGGCAAAGAATGAAGAAAATTGAAAGAAGAGGTAGAGAAAAGGGAAGGAGAGCACGAGAGAGGGGGGGGGAAGAGAGAGAGAAAAAAAGAGAGAACCAGTAAGAGGAAGAGAAGAAGGAAGGAACATAAAATAAAAGATAGGGGAAAAGAAACTAAGAAATGAAAGAAGAGAGAAAGAAGAAGAAGAAAAAAGTAAAAATAGGATTATAAAGATACTAGGAATACTTCAAATTCATGCCAGTTCTCTTCTGTTCCCTCTCTCCTCCTCTTTCTCTCCCGCCACGAAAGCCTCACCAGTTCCCTGAGCTTCAATTCTTCACCTAACAAGCTACATCGGTAAACATTGCAATAAGGCCGAATAAAACAGCAAAGTACCTATTGCATTCTCTTCCTTTTCCCCGCACTGTCGCTCTTTGTGTCGGTCTGTCTGCA
Source organism: Penaeus chinensis (assembly GCF_019202785.1). Classification (NCBI taxonomy): domain Eukaryota; kingdom Metazoa; phylum Arthropoda; class Malacostraca; order Decapoda; family Penaeidae; genus Penaeus; species Penaeus chinensis. The sequence continues at coordinate 13,666,359 of NC_061843.1, read as the reverse complement.
TCTCTGCGATTTCATTTTTTTTTTTTTTTTTTTTTTACTTTTGTGTATATCTTTCCCTTTCCCGTTCTCTTATATTTTGTTTTTCTATTGATTTACTCGTATTCTTTCTGTCTGTCTGGAATCCCTTTGTCTATCTGTCTGTCTGACTGTCTGTCTGTCTGTCTGTCTGTCTGTCTGTCTGTCTGTCTGTCTGTCTGTCTGTCTGTCTGTCTGTCTGTCTCTCTCTCTCTCTCTCTCTCTCTCTCTCTTCCTCACCCTATCTATCTATCTATTGATCTATCTTGCTATCTATACACTGATCCCTTTCTTTCTCTCTCTATTCTCTCCTCGTTTTCTTTCCTTCTTCCATCTTCAACAACACCCAATCTCCCCAAACAACAACCCCCCCCCCCCCCCCCGCACACACACACTCACTTTCCCCTCCCTCTCCACCCCCCCCCCCCCCTTCTGACCTCTTCAAGGCTATTAGGGCGTTTCTTTGGTTCAAAATTTCTCTCGAAAAGTCATTGTGGCATTTAGCAGCAGGACAGGACCATAAGCTTCTCTCATCTGAAGGAACTTAGAGCAGGAGAAGGACTTAAGAAGCGGAGTTAAGAAAAGGAGAAAGAGAATGGTGTAAGAAGAAGGAGGGAAGAAGAGGAAGAAGAGTGTGAAGAAGAAAGGGAGGAAGAGGGAGATAAAGAGGAGGAGGAGAGGGGGAGGAGTTTAAAGTATAAAGAGGATAGAGGTGAAGGAGGATAAATTAGGAGGATGAGGAGGAGGAGGAGGAGGTAGAAACGAAGGGAGGAATAGGAGGTAGAGGAGAAGAAAGGAAGGGGACAAAGGGATAGGAGAATCTAAAGAGAAGCGAGCAAGAAAAAAAAAATAAAGAAAAAAAAATATGAGTTTCATAAAACTAGGAAGCTTAATTAAATTGTTGAAGTCATAGTCATTAAAGGTCGTCTGATACTAGACCTTTCCCCAAAAAACAAAAGCATTAATAACCCGGACTGCAGCGAGGGGGTAGACTATTAAAAACAGAGAACGACCGGGACAGAGCTGCCTAGGCTACTAAATGATTTCCACGCCCTCCCCATTCCTCTTCCTCCTCCTTCCTCCTTCGTCGTCTCTCTTCTCTTCGACTTCCCTCCTATCCTCCCTCTCTGCTTCGTCATTCCTTCCTTTCTTTCTTTTTTTCTGTTACTGCTTTTTCTATCTATCTTTTCTCTCTCGCTGCTGAAATACATTTACTTACACACACACACACGTTCATGCTCTCTCTGACGCACACACACAGGAACCCTCACACATACGCATATATACACAATCGCTCCTCCTGACCTTACTCTCTCTATCATTCTTCTTCTGGTACTTTTCTCTTTCCCTTTTGTCTATTCTCTCCTCTCTCTATATATTCATTTATTTCAGCCTTATTCCCCTCAAAATTCCCCTCTCTCTTTGACCTCTTTCAACTTCCTATCAACCTTCCCGCGCTCTTTTAATGGTGGTACAATCGTGGTACAATCCGAAACTCCTTCCACTAACCTCTTCTCATCTTTCTTCGCTTCGGCCTCTCTAACCATCCTCTCTCCCTCTCTCCACCCCTCCATTCTCTTTCTTCTTTGTGCCTCTCCCTTCCTTAAACTCTCTCTATCTTTCCCCTAGTTTTTCCCTCACTCCCATTCGCCTAATTCATCCCTCCCTCCCACCTCCCTCTCCCTCTCTCTCTATCTCTATTTTTTTCTCTGTCTGTCTGTCTGTCTGTCTGACTCTCTTTCTCTTTCTCAAGCTCTCTCTCTCCCCATCCCCCCCCCTCTCTCCCTCTCTTCCTCCCTTCCTCCTTTCTTCCTTTCGCCTTCCCTTCCGCCCGCCTTCCTCCTATCTCAGACCCCCTCTCTAACTCCTCTCTTCCTCCCGTTTCCTTTCCCCACACCCCCTCCTTTGTTCTCTCTCCCTTCCTCCTCCGCACCTTCTTCCTCTCTCCCTCCTCCTTCCCCTCTTCTTCTCCCCCTCCCCTTCCCTTTCCTTTTTGCGAAGGACAGAATTCGTTGTAGAGGCTGTAAATATTACCCTTTATCACAAATGCAAGACGGCATCTCTTAAACCTATGCCAAGCCAGCCAAATGTGTCATCAAGCCAAGCTGCCTCAATACGAGAGCCTCCTCCTCTGTGGCACCGGATTGGCACACAGCGGTCACGTGACTCTTCGGTCTAGAGCTGAAGCCAAAGTGTCGCAATTACTGAGAAAAAACCG
>NC_061843.1:13641626-13644126 GCF_019202785.1 Penaeus chinensis | reverse complement strand
CAGTCAGACACGTAAAAGAGATGCAGTCATACAGACAATAAGCTCCAGCTCACTCAAACACACACAAACACACACACACACACACACACTTGACAGAGGCAGAGACACACAGACAAAAAGACAAACAGACATACTAACGGGCAAACGAGGACAGATTCTCAAACAGACTCACAGTCTGCCATACGTAGACCCACAAACAAACAACCAAACAAAAAAAATACACAAACACACACACAAACAGACTGACAGACAAACGGGGCCAGACCACACCTCCAGCGTCATCTTTAAAAGACAATAGAGCTAACCATTAGGAGTGAAGTCTTACGCACTCTCCAATTCCCTCCGTCCCTCCTCTCCATCCCCTCGCCCTCCCTCCTCCCTCCTTCTCTCCCTCCCTTCTATCCCCTCGCCCTCCTTCCTCCCTCCTTCTCTCCCTCCCTTCCATCCCCTCGCCCTCCCTCCTCCCTCCTTCTCTCCCTCCCTTCCATCCCCTCGCCCTCCTTCCTCCCTCTTTCTCTCCCTCCCTTCCATCCCGCTCGCCCTCCTTCCTCCCTCCTTCTCTCCCTCCCTTCCATCCCCTCGCCCTCCTTCCTCCCTCTTTCTCTCCCTCCCTTCCATCCCCTCGCCCTCCCTCCTCCCTCCTTCTCTCCCTCCCTTCCATCCCCTCGCCCTCCTTCCTCCCTCTTTCTCTCCCTCCCTTCCATCCCGCTCGCCCTCCTTCCTCCCTCCTTCTCTCCCTCCCTGCCATCCCCTCGCCCTCCTTCCTCCCTCTTTCTCTCCCTCCCTTCCATCCCCTCGCCCTCCTTCCTCCCTCCTTCTCTCCCTCCCTTCCATCCCCTCGCCCTCCTTCCTCCCTCCTTCTCTCCCTCCCTTCCATCCCCTCGCCCTCCTTCCTCCCTCTTTCTCTCCCTCCCTTCCATCCCCTCGCCCTCCTTCCTCCCTCCTTCTCTCCCTCCCTTCCATCCCCTCGCCCTCCTTCCTCCCTCTTTCTCTCCCTCCCTTCCATCCCCTCGCCCTCCTTCCTCCCTCCTTCTCTCCCTCCCTTCCATCCCCTCGCCCTCCTTCCTCCCTCCTTCTCTCCCTCCCTTCCATCCCCTCGCCCTCCTTCCTCCCTCTTTCTCTCCCTCCCTTCCATCCCCTCGCCCTCCTTCCTCCCTCCTTCTCTCCCTCCCTTCCATCCCCTCGCCCTCCTTCCTCCCTCTTTCTCTCCCTCCCTTCCATCCCCTCGCCCTCCCTCCTCCCTCCTTCTCTCCCTCCCTTCCATCCCCTCGCCCTCCTTCCTCCCTCTTTCTCTCCCTCCCTTCCATCCCGCTCGCCCTCCTTCCTCCCTCCTTCTCTCCCTCCCTGCCATCCCCTCGCCCTCCTTCCTCCCTCTTTCTCTCCCTCCCTTCCATCCCCTCGCCCTCCTTCCTCCCTCCTTCTCTCCCTCCCTTCCATCCCCTCGCCCTCCTTCCTCCCTCCTTCTCTCCCTCCCTTCCATCCCCTCGCCCTCCTTCCTCCCTCTTTCTCTCCCTCCCTTCCATCCCCTCGCCCTCCTTCCTCCCTCCTTCTCTCCCTCCCTTCCATCCCCTCGCCCTCCTTCCTCCCTCCTTCTCTCCCTCCCTTCCATCCCCTCGCCCTCCTTCCTCCCTCTTTCTCTCCCTCCCTTCCATCCCCTCGCCCTCCTTCCTCCCTCCTTCTCTCCCTCCCTTCCATCCCCTCGCCCTCCTTCCTCCCTCTTTCTCTCCCTCCCTTCCATCCCCTCGCCCTCCTTCCTCCCTCCTTCTCTCCCTCCCTTCCATCCCCTCGCCCTCCCTCCTCCCTCCTTCTCTCCCTCCCTTCCATCCCCTCGCCCTCCTTCCTCCCTCTTTCTCTCCCTCCCTTCCATCCCGCTCGCCCTCCTTCCTCCCTCCTTCTCTCCCTCCCTTCCATCCCCTCGCCCTCCTTCCTCCCTCTTTCTCTCCCTCCCTTCCATCCCCTCGCCCTCCTTCCTCCCTCCCTCACTCTCCATTCACTCCCACGCCCCCAGCTCCTCTCCCCTCCATCCCCTTCCCCTACCCTTCATCTCTCCTCCTCCTCCCTTCCCTCCACACCCCCTCCGTCTCAAATTACCCTTTTCCCTTCTTTCTTGCCCTCGCCCTCTCACCCCCCCCCCTCTGCCCTCGCCTTCTCCTCTCCCCTTGCTTCCTTCCCTCCTCACCCTCTCCCTCTCCCCTCCCCTCTTCTCTTCCGCCCTGCTCTCTCCCTATCTTCCCTCCCATTCTTTCCTGACTTCTACCCTACGTTCTCCCTCCCTCGCCCCTCCCCTTCCCCCCTACACTCCCTTCGAACATTAATCTCTGTCTGTTTGGAGGAGGAAGGGGGGGGGGGGGGGGGAGAAGATGAGGGGGGATATAAGAAGGAGTGGGGATAGAGGAGGAAAGAAAGAAGTAGATGGGGGGGGGGTAGATAGGGGGGTGGGAAGAAGAAATAGAAAGATGGGGGGAGAAGGGGAAATAAAAACATAGAGGGAGTTCGAAGG
>NC_061843.1:13620440-13624026 GCF_019202785.1 Penaeus chinensis | reverse complement strand
CTCTTTTCCTCCTTCCTCCTCCTCCTTTTCTTCTTCTTCTTCTTCTTCTTCCTCTCCTCCTTTCTTCTCCTCCTTCCTCCTCCTCTTTCTCTTCCCCTTCCTCTCCTCTTCCTCTTCCCCTCCTCCTCCTCCTCAATCTTCTCCCCCACCCATCCTTTCCCCCCCAATCCCCCCTCCGCCCCACCTCACTGACGCCTTCGAGAGCACTCAGGAATATTGTCTTCTTCTTCATCCTCTTCTGTTGCTTTGCGGAAGGTCAATAAAGTGGTCGTTTTTACTGCCTTTGCCGCACAGAGGGATGCTAACCTCCAGCCCCCCCCCCCCTTCCTCCTCTTTCCCCTCTTCGACCTCCCCCCCTCCGTTCTCCTTTATGAACCATTCGCTACTCTTTTTCCTTGCTTCCTCCCTTGCCTTATTCTCCCTTCCTTGCTTATTCTTATTCTTTCTTACCCCGCCTTTCTTCTTTTTCTTCGCTTTCTCTCTCTTCTCCATCTTTAGCTTTCCTTTCATTTCTCATTCTGCCTTACTCTCCTCCTCCCCCTTCTTTACTCTATCTCTCTCTCTCTTTTCCCTTTCCTACTTCTATCTTCCTCTCAATCCCAACCGACGCTGCCTTATCTCTACTCACCCCCCCTTCGTCCCAACACCCCCCCCCCTACTCGCCGCAACCCCCTCCCCTTCGTCCTCACTTCCGAACCCTTCTTCCCCTTTCTCCCTTTCTCCCTTTCTCCCTTTCTATCCTTCCTTAATCTCCCAATAAATCCTCGTTTATTCACCCACGCCTCCCTTCCCCATTTCCCCCATAACCCCCCCCCCCCCCATTTCCCCCAACAAGAAATTCCCCCACACTAAACACAGCCTTTTTTTCCTTTGTACTTACCTTTGAGCAGCTGTGTCTGTTCAAAGATATTAATTTCTTAATTAATTTTTAATTCCTTTATCGGTGTACTTATCATTTACTTTTTTCCTAAATGACTTAACTCCATGAATTCTTAAATGACGAAATGTATCATAAAAAAAAATATATATATATATATATATATATATATATATATATATATATATATATTCCTGTGGCTTAGTATTTCTGCTAAGAAATTCTAATACAAAGACAATGATAAAATTATTTCACATACCCAATAAAAAGTAAATGAAAATCTTTTACTCCAACGACCTCTCATATTTACCTAAAATATTACACAATAAACAAAATAGAAGAAAAACATTTAGTCCCGTTCTCTCCGACGTAAAATAAAGTTTACAAAATAGATGAAGTTCACGATGCGCACCTCCCTCCCCGCCTTGAACGACAACATTGCCAGTGTGATTCTAACCTTGCAAGAAACTGCACTGACTCGGCAGGATATGAGTCGTAACGCCATTATTGCAACCTTGAGCTGGTCATGCAACTTGTCACGATCAACTGAACGCTTGCATGCCATGCCTCAACGTGGGAAAACGGGAACGTGGAAGTTGCGCATATTGCAATTCATTTTATTTTTTATCCTTTTTAGGCACCCAGGATTTTTTTCTCTCTTCTAAATTCCTTTTTTTCTGATAAATTAATCTTGGTAATGTTGCTTTGTTCCTTTTACAAGATTTTAGTCTGGGTTCCGTCCGAAGGAAATCAGAAAAAAAAAAAATCGAAAATGTAACATCTTGTGACCTAAAGATAGCATCAAATCCTTTTCCATTTTTGTTGGAAAGTAAAGAGAGTGAAAGAGAAGAGAAAGAGAGGCAGAGGGAGGAAAAGAGAGAGAGAGAGAGAGAGAGAGAGAGAGAGAGAGAGAGAGAGAGAGAGAGAGAGAGAGAGAGAGAGAGACAGACAGAGTGAGACAGAGAGAGAGACATGGAGAGACATAGAGAGACAGAAAGAGACAGATAGAGACTGAGAGAGAGAGAGAGAGACAGAGAGAGAGACAGATAAAGAGAGAGAGAGAGAGAGAGAGAGAGAGAGAGAGAGAGAGAGAGAGAGAGAGAGAGAGAGAGAGAGAGAGAGAGAGAGAGAGAGAAAGAGACAGAGAGAGAGAGACAGAGAAAGAGAGGCAGAGGGAGGAAGAGAGAGAGAGAGAGAGAGAGAGAGAGAGAGAGAGAGAGAGAGAGAGAGAGAGAGAGAGAGAGAGAGAGAGAGAGAGAGAGAGAGAGAGAGAGAGGGAGAGTGAGACAGAGAGAGAGACATGGAGAGACATAGAGAGACAGAAAGAGACAGATAGAGACTGAGAGAGAGAGAGAGAGACAGAGAGAGAGACAGATAAAGAGAGAGAGAGAGAGAGAGAGAGAGAGAGAGAGAGAGAGAGAGAGAGAGGGAGAGAGAGAGAGAGAGAGAGAGAGAGAGAGAGAGAAAGAGACAGAGAGAGAGAGACAGAGAGAGAGAGAGAGAAAGAGAGAGAGAGAGAGAGAGAGAGAGAGAGAGAGAGAGAGAGAGAGAGAGGACGAGATGAAAACAGAAAGACAGACAAAAGGAAACGGACAGAAGGAGAGACACAAAGAAAGACAAAAATGATGGAGAGAGAGGGAGAGAGAGAGGAAAACACGTACAAAGGAATAGAATGAGAAAGGAAGAGCAAAATAAAAAAAGAGACAGAAAATAAGAGGAACATACAAATAGAAGTTAACGAACCAATGTGTAAGAGAATGACAGAGTGGGAGAGCAGGAGAGTATTTAAAAAAAGGAAAGAGGGAGAGAGGGAGAGAGGGAGGGAGAGAGAGAGAGAGAGAGAGAGAGAGAGAGAGAGAGAGAGAGAGAGAGAGAGAGAGAGAGAGAGAGAGAGAGAGAGAGAGAGAGAGAGAGAGAGAGAGAGAGAGAGGAGAGAGAGGCCTAGGTATGGAGAAGAATAAATGAAGTAAAACACTAAGTTAAAGAAGAAAACGAATGAAAAGGAATAAGGGAGATAGAGACACAACGAAAGTGGAGCATGAGAATCAAGAGAAGCGGGAGAGAACGAGATAAAACGAAGGTACAATAAAGAAAAGAAAAAAAAAAATTGGAGGAAATCAAAAGGAACGAAGGAAAGAGAGAAATAATTTAAAAATATTATATATATAAGAAAAAAAACGAAAAAAGCGGAAGAAATCAAGATACAAGAGAGAAAAAAAATAAAAAAGAGAAACGAGCGATAGAGCGAGAAATCCCGAAAGAGACCGAACGAGCGAACGAAAAAAACAAACAAACATGAAAAGGGAAAAAAGAGGACGAGTTAAGATGAAAAGTTCTTCGCTTGCATCTCGGCCACATTCGCAGAGCACCAACCCGGATAACTTGTTGCTCAGAGCTTTTATCCTCCTCTTAATTAAAGAAATTACACGCCGTCTTGCCATTGGAGGGAGAGTAGAGGGGTAGGGGGGAAGGGAGGAGGAAAAGGAGGGAGTGGAAGGGGGAAGGGAGGGGAAGGAGGAAAGGGAGGGAGTGGAGGAGGGATGGGAGGGGAAGGAGGAAAGGGAGTGGAAGGGGGAAGGGAGGGGGGGGGAGGAAAGGGAGTGGAAGGGGGAAGGGAGGGGGAGGTGGAGAGGGAGGGAGTGGAAGGGGGAAGGGAGGAGGAGGAAAGGGAGGGAGTGGAAGGGGGAAGGGAGGGGGAGGAGGAGAGGG
>NC_061843.1:13590440-13595440 GCF_019202785.1 Penaeus chinensis | reverse complement strand
AGTTCCTGTTTTTACTGCCACCACCCTCGACACAGCCACATGTTAGACCGTCGCACAATTCAGGGAGTGGCGATGATAACGACTAAGAATTCAGTTGACTGGGTTGGAAATCGGGAAGTTACAAATATCATAGTATATTAGTGCACCATGCTGTGTAGATAGACAATAACGCTTTACCGTACATCACATCTGGATGAAACCGTCCAAAATGCACGCTAGGGGGAAATTCCATTGGAGATAATACCTTCTCTGACCCGTCTTGACTTACGATTCAGTTACAGGGAAGGGCAGGAAGCTGTAGCCAGATCCCACATCAGGATCACGTAATAAAGCCACATAAATTCCCACGGGGTATGTGATGTAGGGGTGATACTGTTCGCAATTCTATTACCAGTAGCAGTAACGCTGATGGTTATAATGCTACTGCTCATAAGAATAAGAATAAGAAATATAATTTATAATAATAGCAATAATGATGTTGCGAAGAATAGCAATGATGGCTATGATGATAATGATAACCATGATATTGATAACAATAACAGATTTGATAAAGAAATAAAAATAACCGCAATAATGATATTACGAACAATGAGAATGAGAATGATACTAATTATTTTAACGGTAATATTTGTAACAGTAATAAAGATTACAGTTCACTGTACTAAAATACAGTGAACTGATAATAATAATGGTTATATAAATAATCAGAGTAATAGCAATGGCAATAGTAATGGTGATGATACTGCTGATGATGACAGCAATAATAATATAATAATAATAATAATAATAACAATAATAATAATAATAATAATAACAATAATAATAATAATAATAATAATAATAATAATAATAATAATAATAATGATAATAACAATAATAATAATGATAATAACAATAATAATAATAATAATAATAATAATAATAATAATAATAATAATAATAATGTTGATATAATAATGATGAAGATGATGATGATAATAGTAATAGTGGTAGTAATGATAATAATAATTATGATATATTGATAAAAAGAGACAATACTGCTATATATATATATATATATATATATATATATATATATATATATATATATATATAATACTATATGTATATATATATATATATATATATACACATATATATATATATATATATATATATATATATATATATATATATATATATATATATATACATATACACACATATACATACACATAATGTTAAAGATAATGCAGAGGTAAGGGTAAAACTAAAATCAGCGAATATTACTTAAAGTAATGTATGGTATATTTATTTTTTACTCTTTCATTACGTGTACATTTTGAGTTATTGTTCCCTCCCTACGAAAAATAGGTATGTGAAAAAATCATAGATACATAAATGAATAATAATCATGATAATCACTATAACTAAAAAAAGAGAGAGAAAAAAAGAAAAAAAACATGAAATGATATGAAATGTTAATAAACACTTGCGAAGCCTCCGGAAAAAAAAAAGGTTTGTGAAAACATACATACATATGGTAGAAAAACTCACAATGTAAACTAGATATATTGAAACATGAGACTACAGTTTCGGAATCCACCTGGATTCCATCTTCAGTTTTCAATAAATCTAGTTTTACATTGTGGGTTTTTCTACCATAGTATCAACACGGTAGAGTGTTTTCTCCTTTCATACATACATATATAGAGAGAGAGAGAGATTGATATTGCTATTCACTATGTTTAAAAAAATCACACACAAAAAATACATACATATGAAACGGAAGAATGATAATAATAATCAATATATATATATATATATATATATATATATATATATATATATATATATATATATATATATATATATATATATATATAAATATATGTATATTTTTTTAACGCACAGAAAGGACTTGTGTAAATAAACACGTGCGAAAGCAAAGAACACGAGCGAATAAATGACATGTAGTGAAATTGTTGAAACAAAACATTAAAGACGAAACTCATAATGGACATCGTTCGCAACCAGCCCAGGACACGGCGACGAAATGGCCCGCCCAGCCGTTGTTGCAAGCGTGCAATGTAAAAACATCAAACAGGCAAGCAGCAGAATTGCTTGATACCTTGCTCTTACTCTCTATATACATTTGTGTATGTTCTGCCAAATGTTTGCTGTATCGGGGTGCAATGTTATCGTGAGTTTCATGCCGTGATATTAGTCATCGGGTAATGTTGTATTAGAGTCATAAAGAAAATATTATTTACTTATGATATATGAAGACAATATGAAATATAGTGATATATAAGATTATATTCCTATACGGGATAAACAAAATATGGTAAATAGTAATACTAACGGCAAGAGTAATGGTATAAGTATTATCAACGGCAGCAGACGTAATAGTAACAGAACGTAGTATTAATATCCATAATATTTTTTCTATTAATTTCCCTCATCGCCTGCCTCCCGAACGGGTCTTCGCTAGGGTGGAGCGTTTTTTAACTTTTTTTGAAATTCATTTGTGGCTAGTGTGGAAAAGGTGCCAAATGGTGAGAAAAAAATGGTTTTAAAAGCATTTTTCTCTAGGACAGTATCTTCTGTCCCCGCCATCTCATCAAAGTTGGAGAAATAAGGGTCTAAAATGGGTAAACTTCACATAATACCCCATTTTTACAACTTATTATGAAATGCTTGTGGCTAGTGTGCAATATTGTTTTCGAGTTGCATATTAATAGCATACTAAATATGGAAGCTGTACAAATATATCTTCTGTCTCCGCAACGTGCTTGAAATATTGAAAATTTCGATTTTTTTTAGACAAATTTTTAAAAATTCCCAAAAATCAAATACAAAGAAACTTTCATGTGGCTAGTTCCTAAGTTGTTTTACAACACTTATACTTTATCTGTGTAAAATTTAATCGAGATCAGTTAATATCTTCTGTTCCCGCCACGTCACTTTTCAATATTTAGTAATTGTATTTATTTTTTATATTGCAAGGGATGTCAGTTCGAAGAATACTACAAAGGAAAATTACAAAATCGCTAAAATCTACTGATAAAAGTACAGAGGATCACTTTAGCTGCATAACACACACACACACACACACAGTTACTAGCCTCCCTTAGTATAGTATTAGCTCGTTAAGGTATATCTAGAATAAGTATTAAGACACAGCTCTTCGCCTATTTCTCATTTACATATTGTAAATAAAAAATAGCCCAGAACTCACCACGAGGAGGTGGCTGTGTATTGAGTTCCACCCATTCTCCAGCCCAGCCACCCTACCATTGCTGGATTTACTTAGATCTTAAATTGCTTCTTTGTGTCAAACTTAGGCATATTCTTCCTTGATTCCAATGTATTCTTAATGAATCCTTCTCTTTCTGCTTCTCCGCAAACATGTTCTGATGCTTCTGTTACTAATTTAATTAATCTTTCAACAGCTTGTGTGTGACAGGGGATATCTTTGTAGTGTGATGATAGCATGCCTCCTGTCTGAATAAGTTTTGTTATTTCTTCCTGACTCATGTTCTTTGTTAATGGTGGTTCTGTTATGCCTGTGTTTTGCCACTTGATCATATCAATGAATGTACTGCTGTTGAAATTTAACTCAGGAATTTCAAAACTTCTGATTACTTAGATCTTAAATTGCTTCTTTGTGTCAAACTTAGGCATATAAAAAAAAAAATCTTTAAGTCCCCCCTCCATTTAAGAGAGGCTAGTAACTGTGTGTGTGTGTGTTATGGAGCTAAAGTGATCCTCTGTACTTTTATCAGTAGATTTTAGCGATTTTGTAATTTTCCTTTGTAGTATTCTTCGAACTGACATCCCTTGCAATATAAAAAATAAATATAATTACTAAATATTGAAAAGTGACGTGGCGGGAACAGAAGATATTAACTGATCTCGATTAAATTTTACACAGATAAAGTATAAGTGTTGTAAAACAACTTAGGAACTAGCCACATGAAAGTTTCTTTGTATTTGATTTTTGGGAATTTTTAAAAATTTGTCTAAAAAAAATCGAAATTTTCAATATTTCAAGCACGTTGCGGAGACAGAAGATATATTTGTACAGCTTCCATATTTAGTATGCTATTAATATGCAACTCGAAAACAATATTGCACACTAGCCACAAGCATTTCATAATAAGTTGTAAAAATGGGGTATTATGTGAAGTTTACCCATTTTAGACCCTTATTTCTCCAACTTTGATGAGATGGCGGGGACAGAAGATACTGTCCTAGAGAAAAATGCTTTTAACACCATTTTTTTTCTCACCATTTGGCACCTTTTCCACACTAGCCACACATGAATTTCAAAAAAAGTTAAAAAACGCTCCACCCTAGTCTTCGCCTCGACAAAGAATAAAGAAAATTAAACAAATTGTGTATCTTCATTTGCGCATCTGCTGCGGCTATGACTACTGAAGTTCTCTTACACACACACACACACACATACACACACACACACTCACATAAATGTATGAACACAAAAACAGTAACGTGTACACAAAAAAGAAAATGAAAACAGCCTCAGTAAGAAATGAAAATAAATCGTGACGTTTGGAACTCTTCACGAGTTCCTCTTCAGACGAATATTTAACCGAAATGGATACAAGGAGAGAATTTTGTAGTGGTAGAGAGACAGAACGAACAAGAGCTGAATCGGGTCTCAAGAGGAGGGTCAAAGTCGAAGTGTCTGGGGAAGGCTCTACTAACTAACGACGAGGTACGGTCATCCAAGCCCCATGGGCCAGCACTCAAAATAAAATTAGGCAATATCTTAATTAACTGATCCTCAGAATAGAATAGAATTGCGTAAATTCCTGGAGAAGTATCAGGAGCATCGCTGATCGCATTGTACCTAACCAATGAATTACGCAACATGTTCGGATACGAAAAACAATGTCAATTCCAATTCCTTTATTTTATTGTTTGTTTTTTTCCTACCGAGAATGGGTTGTACCGAATACTCAATAAATTACAGGCACTGTCCTGTTGAGTGT
>NC_061843.1:13567940-13570440 GCF_019202785.1 Penaeus chinensis | reverse complement strand
TCTTAAGGTCTCTTTTCCGCCGTCAAAAACTGTCGTGCTGCACTTTCCTATAGCTCCGCCCCTATTTATGGAGGCGGAGTCATATAGGAACTCTGCCTGGTTTGAAATTGGAACAAAATGGGAAGCTCAAATTTGATGCTGCGCCGTATGATATATTATTCAGCAACAATGAGGATGTTAATAAGCATATTATTGCACCTGGTGCTAGACTAAAGGTATTTGCGTCCTGTGTGCATATATATATATATATATATATATATATATATATATATATATATATATAAATTTATATATATATGTATATATATATTACATGTATATATATATATATATATATATATATATATATATATTTATATATATATATATTCATATAATGTACATATGCATGTTCTCTTCTCAATTTCCATTTATTAGGGGGATATGTAATGTGGCATAATCTAAGACATTTTACATCTAAGACCGTAATGTGATCGTAAGAAATCTCTCTCAATACTTTGGGATTATGGGAAAACATCAGAGCATTTCACTAGTTCGCCGTGCTCTAGCAACAAAATATTCCTCTTGAAAATATACACTACTATCGCAATGAAAATGCTTTCATATTAATAAGGCCATGGCTAAGAAGAGCGAAACTCTGGTTTATCTTTCGTATGCCTACACTTTTGATTAGCACATTTCAGTGTCATGCACAGGCAACAATAGTCATTGTTTTTATTAGATCCTTTATGCTTTATTCTTGGGCATATTCAAGCCTTCAGAAGCGAATGAGATAAGGGAAGTATTTCAGACAGATTCATGTTTTGTTTAAAGAATGTGTTTGAAAGGTCAAAAGAATATTACGGACATCTATATTATATTCTGCGTAATCAGTTTACTTATTGATATCAATTAATAAAAAGCAACATTTTCAAAAAATTTATAGGAGTGTGACGTCCGAAACCGATGTCGATTGACAAAAGAAAATGTATGATTAGAGGCGCTTAATTTTCATCTGATTTCGGTAGTTCTAAATCGTTTTAATTGCAGTTTTAAAATGTTGATAATTATTACTGAATATTAAGATTTGCCAGCCTTTAAAACATACGTCTGTCCCTATGCAAATTAAATACCATGTAAAATTCAATATAGTTTTCACGATTACTCACACTATCAGCATTTTTCTATGGTAGAAGAACTCTTTTGCTTTACGTTCAAACATTGCATACGTGTTTAATTGCCCTAGCTGTAATACTAGGTGTATTGGATCAAAGGCACGTTGGCCTGAGCACAGAATTCTTAAACATCTGGGGAAGCCCATAAGAACAGGCAACCTCTGAGCAAATAGTCGTTCTCTGCTATTCACAAACACTCACCCATGGAAAACTGCTATTTACGGTGTAGGTCTGTGACCGTAACCACCTGTTCACTGTTTCACTATATTGTGTTTTACTTGTCTTTCCTTTGTACACATTTCTTTGATTTTTCGTTTATTTTTCTCTGTTTCACATATTTTGCGATATTCATTATAATTTTAAAGAACTGTTATATAATTATATATATACATATATGTGTGTGTGTGTGTGTGTGTGTGTGTGTGTGTGTGTGTGTGTGTGTGTGTGTGTGTGTGTACACATATATATGTATATATGTGCATTTATAGATATTACATATATATACTAAATATATATTTATATATAAATACATATATACAGATATGTTTAGATAAGTTCAGCGTTTGATCTATTCATTTCAATGGCAGTTTTTCCCAACCTGAAGACATTTTCTCCAAACAGAATTAAAAATGAAGTTGCTGATCAGCAGATGCCGGATGTTATGCAGCGACGCGGTCAAAATGCCACATTCTTACGGTGCTGCCCAACTACTGAACAGATGTTGGTTGATAAGGTGTTTGCGAGGTCTTTGATGAGGGTTTTCCTTCATGTTATTTCACGAAAAATAACCTTGGTAGAGATTCTCTTTGCTGATAAGGCAACAGACCGCCAGTTATAGATACACGAATTGAAAAAAAAATGCATGCATGTAGACAAAAAATTCACATAGATAAATACGGTGTGTTTAAGTGTGCTTGTAAGAGTGTCTATGTACAACCTGGCTACATCTAACGTTTTCAAGCATTATAGGTGTTGTCTGCATCAAAAAACAAACTTGATTTTCGAATTAGCAGCAAGTGTTTGAGGTAGTTTTTGAAACCACGTTTTTAAACACCGTTTTTGAGAATTGTGCTTCGGTTGAATATTTCTTTCCCTCTTTTTAAGCAAATATGTGTTTCATATTACATGTCTTAGAGAAAGAATTCACACACATACACACACACACACACACACACACTCACACACACTCACACACACACACACACACACACACACACGCACACACACACACACACGCACACACACACACACGCACACACACACATACACACATACACACATACACGCACACATTCATGTGTGTGTGTATGTGTATGTGTGCTTATTATGTGTGTGCATGAATGCAC
>NC_061843.1:13545440-13547940 GCF_019202785.1 Penaeus chinensis | reverse complement strand
ATGAATACAATAATGATACTGCTGATAAAACAACTAATAAAAAAAGGATAACTAACTACATGATGGGTATGAAAATGTTAATGAAAACATTTCTCTCTCGCGAAAACAGACGCCTCCTACGATTTGGAATGAATTTTCCACTTTTCTTCTCACGTCAATAATGCTAATAGTGATCATAATGACCATAAAATCTAAAATATCGTTTTCTCTTTTTTTCTCCAATTTCCCCAAATTTCCGGGATGGCGTATGGGTGGGTAGGAGGGGGGGGGGGTGAGAAGGGGATAGGTTGAATCAGGGACAAAGGGGAGGAGGAGGAAGAGAAGGAGGAAGAGATGGGATGGGGGTGAGGAGGAGAGGGAGAGGGCTGGTAATGAAGGGAAAGAAGGGGGTTGGTGATGGGGGAAAAGTAGGGGTAGGTGATGAGGGAGACGGAACTGATGGTGTTGAGGGAGACGGGAGGGATGGTGATGAGGAAGATAGAGAAGGGCCTGGTGGTGATTAAAAGGAAGGAGCTGACTATAAAGAAAAAGAAAGGGGTTATGGTATAGAGAGAGAACGAAATGGGAGAAAATGGAATAGCTGAGACTGTGATTGTAAGTAGGACTAAGCGAGGAGAAGTGTTCGAGGTGGAAGTGAGTCGAAGAAAGGGGTGAAGCGAAGAAAGATGAAAGGGTGAAGAAGGGCCTGTGCAAGGAAAGGGGTTGTTGTGAGCAGAGGCTGGTGTGGGGGAAGGACTGGTATAAAGAAGGGACTATAAGGATAAGTCCGATATGCGAAGCTGAGCTTCGCCCGGGCTATGCCAATGAGGGGAGCCCGGCCTGTGTCGACTAATGCCGACTCGCTAACGTGTGTCAGCTGGTGCTGACTCGTCTTAGTCCTTACCCGCCGTGGTGCCCAGTCACAGCAGTAACCTCCAGGCGACAATTGCAACTTCTCGCGCCTGGGCGGGGCGCGAACCGCCGACCCCTCGGATGAGAGGCCGACACGTTACCACTGTACTAGCCCGGAGGCATTAAGAAGGGACTGGTGTGAGGAAAGGGCAGGTATGAGGAAGAAGTCATATGAGGAAGGCCAGGTGCGAGAAAAGGGCTGACGTGAGGAGAGACTCGAAGCGAGGTTAGGGCTAGTGTGAGAGTGGGGTTAGTATTGAGCAGGGGCGGATCCAGAACTAACCTGAAGGGGGGGGGGGGAATTGATAAAGGGGGGCGCTTATAAACCTTCGGTAATTGACTGATATTGTACCATCACTATATTGCTGTAGGGAAATATTTTATAATGATTTGTTTTATAATGATTTGACAGTGGGAATGATAATTGCCGATGTTTCGGTTTTTGGATGATACGAGAACAATGAAGCCCATGAGGTTCCTCCGTCGGGGGGGGGGGGGGGGGGGGGGGAGGCAACTGCCGCCAGATGCCTCCCCCCTAAATTCGCGACTGGTATCGACTAACAAGCAAGTTCAAGGAAGGGAAAACGGAGGATGGATAATAAAACCAAATGGAATACCTTTTAAAAATCTTACGCGAGATTCTGTTTTTCATATGATTTCTTTTGTATTCGATTCATTGGCGTGAAATTCCAGCCAAGTTGCCCTATGGCGTCAGCAAACCAGGGACCAAAAGCAGTCCTGGGATGGTTTGCAAGCTGCGGGGCGTCCTCTGGGGCCGGCGTAGGAAAGAATGAGAAAGAGAGAGAGAGAGAGAGAGAGAGAGAGAGAGAGAGAGAGAGAGAGAGAGAGAGAGAGAGAGAGAGAGAGAGAGAGAGAGAGAGAGAAGGGGGGGGGGAGAGGGAGGGAGAGAAAGAAAGAGAAAGAGAGAGAGGGAGGAAGGAGAGAGAGGAGAGAGAGAGAGAGAGAGAGAGAGAGAGAGAGAGAGAGAGAGAGAGAGAGAGAGAGAGAGAGAGAGAGAGAGAGAGGGGGGGGGAGAGGGAGGGAGAGAAAGAAAGAGAAAGAGAGAGAGAGGGAGGAAGGGAGGGAGGGAGGGAGAGAGAGAGAGAGAGAGAGAGAGAGAGAGAGAGAGAGAGAGAGAGAGAGAGAGAGAGAGAGAGAGAGAGAGAGAAGGCGAAAGAAAGTAGGGTTAGAAGACGAGACAGATGTGGGTGATGGAGAGGTATATATGAGAGAATGAGAACAAGGGGTTCCTGGGAGTAGGAAAGAGATACGGTGTAACTGAGGAAAAATTTGAGAAGAGGGGACTTGCGGATGTAGATGCAGATGTAGACGGGAGGCGGAGAGCAGTGAAGGGACGGGGACGCAGAAGGGGCAGAAAAAAGGCTATGAGGAGTGTAGGATAGGATATCAAAGGATGAATTAGGTTGAAGTGAGTAGCACGGAGGAGATGATGACTGAAAGGAGGAGAGAGTCGTGGTTATAAGGAAGACGACAAGGAGAAGATGAAGCAAGGAAGAACCTGTGTCGATTCGTCTACTTTCCGTCCATTCACAGATTTCGGGCCTTATTTCCAGGACGATGTTTTTCAAACTTGATTCGAATTGACTTG
>NC_061843.1:13537940-13542940 GCF_019202785.1 Penaeus chinensis | reverse complement strand
TCCGATTTAGTAGAAGTTGTTGCGGTGTGGATTCTCCCTATTTCACTAATTTCCTCTGTCAGTCTTTCTCTCTACTCTCTTCAGTCCTTCTTTCTCTCTTTCTCTCTTCTTCTCTCTCTTCTCTCTCTCTCTCTCTCTCTCTCTCTTCCCCGCTCTCTCTCTTCTTCTTCGCTCTCCCTCTCTTCCTCTCACATCTCTCTCTTCTCAATCTTCTCTCTCTTCTTCTCTCTCTCTCTCTCTCTCTTTCCTCACTCTCTCTCTCTCTCCTCTCTCTCTCTCTTCTTTTCTCCCCCTCCTTCTTCTCTCTCTTTCCTCTCTTTCTCAGTCTCTGTCTCTCTCTCTCTCTTCTCTCTCTATCTCTTCTCTCTCTCTCTCCTCTCTCTCTCTCACTCTCTCTCTCTCTCGGTTCTCTCTCTCTCGTTCTCTCTCTCTCTCTCTCTCTCTCTTCTCTTTCTCTCTCTCTCTCCTCTCTCTAATTTAATATATAAATATATTATTATATTATCTATTATTTATATTAATATATCCTTTCTCTCCTGTTTTCCCTCCTTCCCTTTCCACTTCCTTTCTCCCGAATCTCTTCTTTCTCCTTCTCTCGGGTGTATTTACCGGGACTTTTTTTGATCTCCCATTATACGACCTCGCGGCGCTCACTCCACTTCTTGTCCTCTTGGAAAGCTGATTGGTGGTGTGGTTTTACTTTGTCTTTCTTCTCTTTTAATATATATTTTCTACTTTTGTATTTCTTATCTTTTATATTTATTTATTTATTTTATCTTTTTATCCTTTTTCTTTATTATATTTTATCTTTTTCTACTTTTTATATTTTCTTATTTCTAGTTTTCAACTTTTTTTTCTTATATTTTTCATATTTTTATAAATTTTATATTTCTAATCTTTTTTCTACTTTTTATCTTTTTCTTTTTTATAATTACTTTAATTTATAATTTTTTATCTGTTTCTTTCATCTTTCCTCTATTTTCTTATATCTTTTATATTACTATTTAATCTCCATTGTTTTCTTTATTAATCTTATTTCCCTTTTTAATTTATTAATTTTATCCTCTTAATATATAACATATATTTTTTTTTTTTTTTTTACTATATTTATCTACACACATCTTTAAATTACAATTCTTTTAATATCATTTATTCTTTTTTTTTTTTTTCCATTTATATCTATTTTAGTTATTTGTAATCTCCATTGTCCTACTTTAATCTAATCCACTTAAAGTATGTATATACCCATTCTTATGTTTTTAATTTTTTATCCTGAATTATTAATTTTCATATCACTTCTCAATCTTAATACTTATATTACTTTCATTTTCTATCTAAACTATTGTTATAACATTATAGCTCAACACCCTTAATACAATCACCATATTCTTCTCTTACCCCTCCTACACTAACTATTTCCTACTACCCTCTACACTCTACTATAACTATTACCTACTTCAATAATTACTACTACCTCACTCAAAACCTTCACCAACCTCAAAAATAATTCATTATTCTCCATATTATCATTAATATCTATTATTATTATTATCATTATCATTAGTATTATCATCTTCATTATTATCATTATTATTATTATTAATTCATATTGTTATCAATAAAAAACCCACTAGAGCTGAGACCGAGATAGAGTAGAGGAGACACGACGTTAGAGAGGGCGAGAGGACGAGAGTGAGATAGAGAGACGAGAGAAAGAGAGAGAGAGAGAAAGAGAGAGAGGAACAGAGAACGAGAGAGAGAGGGAGAGAGAGGGAGAGAGAGAGAGAGAGAAGAGGAGAGAGAGATGAGCGAGAGGGCGTGCAGGCATGATTTACGACGAGGGAGACAAAAGCATCGTGCACACACAACAGGAAACAAGAGAGAGAAAAGAAAAATAAGACGAAGCAAAGAAAAAATCACTGATGATAAGAATACTAGAGCGGAGATAAGAGAGATAGACAAAATATGATGAGTGAGTGAAAGAAGAAAGATATAAGGGAGGGTAGAAAGAGAATATAAAAAAAATGAAAGAAGCCCAAAGATAGAGAGAAGCGACGGCTAAAACGAAGGAAGGAATTGCGAGGGGACGATAAAAAAAAAAAGAATGGAAGAAAAATAAAAAAAGAAGGAAAGAAAATCGAGAGCTATGCATGCGAACAAGAGGGTTGTGTGGAAGATAAATGTGATTACTTTTTGAACACACTGGCGGATTTTTGGAAAAAAGAACTAGGACAGAGCGCCGCATGCCGTCATCCGAGATTTGTGCATAAGGCTACGGCTACCCAGATATAGCGATAGGGTGTGGAAGTATGGAGGCGGGCGGTGGGATAATACGGGAGGAAGGGGCATGAAGCCGACAGGAGGGAGCAGATAAGGTGGGGATGGGGGGGAAGAGGGTAAGGAGCGATACGAACGCAGCCAGCTGCTCCCTCACACGGTCCTCAAGTACACTGTGTTGTTTTAGGTGATTGTATGTAATTGCGGGTTCCCGCGGGAGTGGGTGGTGGCGCAGCGAGGGGGGGCGGGGGTGATGGTGACGGTGGGGGGTCATGATATGTAGGGGGGGGGGGGGGGGGGGGAGTGGGGGGTGGGGGGGGAGGGGGGGGAGCATAAGGGAGCATGGGTGCGCGCAGGGCGTATCTGGGTGTGGGCGGGTTGGGCTGCGGGGGGCAAGGCACACATCGAAGTGGAGGGTAGCCGGTCGATGCCCCCTGCGTCATGCGCAGGGGGGGGAGGGGCCTGGGTAGGATGTGTGCGGCGCTGAATCTCTCTCTCTCTCTCTCTCTCTCTCTCTCTCTCTCTCGCTCTCTCTCTTCCCTACTCACTCACTCACTCACTCACTCTCCCCCTTTCTCTCTCTCTCTCTCTCTCTCTCTCTCTCTCTCTCTCTCTCTCTCTCTCTCTCTCTCTCTCTTCCCTACTCACTCACTCACTCACTCTCCCTCCCTCTCCCTCTCTCTCTCTCTCTCTCTCTCTCTCTCTCTCTCTCTCTCTCTCTCTCTCTGTCTCTTTCTCTCTCTCTCTCTCTCTCTCTCTCTCTCTCTCTCTCACTCTCTCTCTTCCTCTCTCTTTCTCTCTCTCTCTCTCTCTCTCTCTCTCTCTCTCTCTCTCTCTCTCTCTCTCTCTCTCTCTCTCTCTCTCTCTCTCTCTCTTCCCTACTCACTCACTCACTCCCTCTTTCTCTCTCTTTCTCCCTCTCCCCCCCACCTCTCTCTCTCCTTCTCTCTTTCTCTCTCTCTTTTTCCCACCCTCCCTCCCTCCTTCATTCTCTTTCCTGTACCAATTAAAGTGCCAGTTAATTTAATGGTTTTCCTTCTTTCCAAAATATTGCAATAACGCTTTAATAAGGGAATGCTACGTGAATACACATATTATATACTTATTCGCATCTAATTAGCTGCTCGGTGCAGTTATTACGCTAATGCAGTGTAAGTACTTCCTGTTGTATAGCTGAGGGTAATTATTACTTTAAGTGCTCTTGTTCTTGCATATCGTAATCTAACTTCTACGGTTGTGTATGATATAAGGCTGGATGGACAGTCTGTGTATTTTCTTTTTATTTGATAATTTATTCATTCCCTGTGTCATTAAGTATTCTTTCATTATCACTCATTTGTCAATTTCCCACATAGTTATGAACTTCTACGAAAATCACGTGTGGGACGAAGTGTATGTGTGTGTGTGTGAGAGAGAGAGAGAGAGGGGGAGAGGGGAAGAGAGAGAGACAGAGACAGACAGAGAGACATTTTCTATTTGATTATTTGATTGATCCAGTGGACGGTAAAGAATCTGAAAGTACAAAAGGTGAATGACCGTGTCTCGCAGGGCACGTTCTGAACACACACACATTTATATGAATATGCGTACTCTACTCACATTCTCACTCGCACTGACAAACACACACATTAAAATGTGGATGACTCACAAGAATAGTGTCAAGAATAATTATCACCTTGCAGTAAGTATTTACAAACACACACACACACACACAAAGAGTGAGAGAGAGAAAGAGAGAGAGAGAGAGAGAGAGAGAGAGAGAGAGAGACAGAGAGAGAGAGAGAGAGAGAGAGAGAGAGACAAAGACAGAGAGACAGAGAGACAAAAAGAGGGGGGGGAGAAGAACGAAAGAAAACAAACAGAGAGAAAGACTGACCGTGAGAGAAAAAGAAGGACCGTGACAGAATAGAGAAAGGACAACGAACACCCTGCAGAAGGAGAGAGAGAGAGAGAGAGAGAGAGAGAGAGAGAGAGAGAGAGAGAGAGAGAGAGAGAGAGAGAGAGAGAGAGAGAGAGAGAGAGAGAGAGAGAGAGAGCAGAAAGACCGAGGCAGAAGAGAGAAGGGACAACGAACATCCGACATAACTCAGGCGAACAAGCGAACAATAGGAAGCGAGGAGAGATAAAGGATAGAATGCACAGCATCTGCGCATTGCAACAGTTTGCAGTGCAGCGGGAAGCATCAGGAGATACATTGCAAAGGCACACTGGGAGGATACAGTGTAAAAGTACAGACGATGAAGACACAGGCTCCTCGATACTACAAAATTTAATACTTCTTTTTGTATTTCGTAGTAAACAAGAAAAAATAAAGGAAAGTGAGAAAAGGACTCAATGAAGACAGGAATAAGTGAAAGAAACGAATGATTAAATGTTGGACGAATGACGAACTTGGATGAATTCAATAACAGAAGAGCTGAGTGAAGGAAGGGAAGTGAGGGAAGGGAGCGAGGTGGAAATGGCGAAAGGATGAAGACATGGAAGAGGGAAGGAATAAAGAAGGAATATAGAGGTATGCAGAAAAATTAAATCAGTGATAAACAGCTCGAATTCTAGAACGAAGAAAGAATGTGTGGGAGGCGGAAAGAGAGAGAGAGAGAGAGAGAGAGAGAGAGAGAGAGAGAGAGAGAGAGAGAGAGAGAGAGAGAGAGAGAGAGAGAGAATGAGAGAGAGAGAAGAGAATGGAGCATGGAAGAAAACCGAGCGAAAACGAGGAAACAAAA
>NC_061843.1:13522940-13525440 GCF_019202785.1 Penaeus chinensis | reverse complement strand
TGTTTTATGTTCAATTTGCCTTTATTTTAACTTTTATTATTTATGTTCTTTTAAGTTCAGTTTTAGTTAATAAATATAACTTTTTATTTTTTTATTTTTCGCGAACCTCTGTCTGCCATGTTATGGCTGCCAGTTTCTTTTGTTTTCTAAATCTGATACAAATATTTAGAATTAATAAAGCACCAGTATTAGTGAAACACTACATACTGTTGTTGACCGGACTCAAGAGGAAATTGATAAATTAGACTGGTGCGCTAGGAGACTGTTACATGAATTCAAGTTTTTCATTCTCAGGCAGTGGAGTGTGGACTGACACTTAATCAAGAGATTATGCTTCATTACTCACTAGATAATTAAATAATCTTTATTATGCTTCAATATGCTTTTGAGTCATTATCTCTGAATAACTAGGAGACTGAAGAGACAGAAATATACAAGATACAGATTAGGAGAGTGAGATCAGGAAGGTGGAGATCGTTTATACTCCATGGTAAGTTTCAGGGTCAAACCGAGGATGTGGAGACGGAGGATTCGTGGATATGTTTAGAGAGAATGGAATTTAAGAGAAAAATGGACCGGGACCAGGTTTGCGCGACTAATATTTTAAATAAGTCCATCTATCATACAAGTGAGAGTGACAAAAGGAACTTGATTGATTCCAAAGTGGAGAGTGTTACATACATTCCCAACGCGTGTGAGAGGATTAATTAAAGCTCGTCAGAGCAAAAATTGTCAGCATATCCACTGGAAGCCTTTGCAATCTGGAGGTCAAACACACAGCAGAACTTATTATTAAAATTAACAGTATGGAACTCCTGTGCAATAATAATACTCAAGTAGTTAAAACAATCACCATTCTGCCAAAGAAATAACCACAGATGTTGATCCCCAACATAGAAGCTAAAGCAAGTGAGAAGCTTACCATCTGCGCCGAATTAAAACTTGAAGTGGAACGAATGTGGAAAGCACCAGCTGAAATTATTCCAATTATCGTCGGAGCATTAGGTTCCATTCCGATGGAGCTTCCTCGATTTCTGCATTAATTAAACATCAAGAATGATATCAGCACAGCCAGAAAACAGCAAAGATTTTATCTGGTAAAGTCATGGATCTGATGGAGAGATAACCTAATGTATCGAACCGGTTTTAAAGCGTGAAACGAGTAATAACGATATTGATGATGGTAATGATACCAATGATGAATGATTATCGTAAATTGTAAGTGTTAATGATACTACTAATAAAAATAATGATAATAGTAACAACCGTAGTGATAATGATAATAGTGACAGTAATAGGAACAACAGTAATGATAATAATAATAATAACATTATCAGTATTAACGATGATAATATAACTATGGATAATGATAATTATGATATTAATATTTGTAATAATAATAATGAAAGTACTGATAATAATAATATTAATGATAAATATGATCATGATAAATGTGATAATAATAATGAGGGTTATAATAATGATATCAATAATAATAATAATAATGATAATAACAATAATAATAATGATGGTTATAATGATAATGATGGTGGGAGTACCAGGTATTTTCAGTCACGAAAATAGATAAAGATGTGTACATCACACGAAGACTACATGAACACCCAAATAGCAGTCAACCGAAACAACACATTTAGATAAGTAAAAAGGTCCTGACAAGTATTTAGGGTGAGATTGCAAAGATCTTTCTCCCGGGAGGAACTAAGGAAGAACTTAGTTGTAAAGGCTGATGGTAACACTGAGGGCACGGATCCCCAAGCACGGTTCCTCTATTTCACTTGGTTCTTTGACTTTGACACTTGGATTTCACAAACGGCTTTGGGACTTTGTGAAAGAGAGTGCACCTTGCAGATGGCAATGCAACATGGCACGCACCGAAGTCTGAAAGAGACCAGCTGTCTCCTACACGCAACCATAGACAAGCACTTAATTTTAGAGAGACAAGAACTCAGCAATCCTGGCGCGAAGCGAGGTAAATCCAAGAGTGCACAACTATAGTTCCAGTTGAGAGCAGGACCGAAGTCAGGATGGAAATCAGAACTGAAATGCTTCCCTTTCCTATAGGCCCTTCTGCCCCGAAAGAGACCCCCAGGCCATGCTCTGGCACGTCACGAAAAGAAGAAATATGCAGATGAGTATACCAAAGACAAATCTGACAGCTAGACAAGCGAACAAATTAACCTTGAAAAAAATAAGGATAGCCAAGTGATGACCCCTTCAGGGGATATCGTCGAAGAAAAAGAATAATAGAAAATAGAAAATAAGGGAAAGGACATGAAGAAAAACTGATAACACACAATTTTAGGGGAACTATATGTTTTAGACTGTGCATGTTTACGATAATCGATAAAAAGTAAAAAATATCTTACTTTTTTTTTCTCGGCGATTTCAACCTTTCCAAGTAATGAGACTTGAAATTAAATTCCGCCCTACTGTTAAAAAAATAACTAAGTTCACAAAGACTAGGCCTTCACACACTGGC
>NC_061843.1:13487940-13492940 GCF_019202785.1 Penaeus chinensis | reverse complement strand
TAATGATAATGATAATGATAATGATAATGATAATGATAATGATAATGATAATGATAATGATAATGATAATGATAATGATAATGATAATGATAATGATAATGATAATGATAATGATAATGATAATGATAATGATAATGATAATGATAATGATAATGATAATGATAATGATAATGATAATGATAATGATAATGATAATGATAATGATAATGATAATGATAATGATAATGATAATGATAATGATAATGATAATGATAATGATAATGATAATGATAATGATAATGATAATGATAATGATAATGATAATGATAATGATAATGATAATGATAATGATAATGATAATGATAATGATAATGATAATGATAATGATAATGATAATGATAATGATAATGATAATGATAATGATAATGATAATGATAATGATAATGATAATGATAATGATAATGATAATGATAATGATAATGATAATGATAATGATAATGATAATGATAATGATAATGATAATGATAATGATAATGATAATGATAATGATAATGATAATGATAATGATAATGATAATGATAATGATAATGATAATGATAATGATAATGATAATGATAATGATAATGATAATGATAATGATAATGATAATGATAATGATAATGATAATGATAATGATAATGATAATGATAATGATAATGATAATGATAATGATAATGATAATGATAATGATAATGATAATGATAATGATAATGATAATGATAATGATAATGATAATGATAATGATAATGATAATGATAATGATAATGATAATGATAATGATAATGATAATGATAATGATAATGATAATGATAATGATAATGATAATGATAATGATAATGATAATGATAATGATAATGATAATGATAATGATAATGATAATGATAATGATAATGATAATGATAATGATAATGATAATGATAATGATAATGATAATGATAATGATAATGATAATGATAATGATAATGATAATGATAATGATAATGATAATGATAATGATAATGATAATGATAATGATAATGATAATGATAATGATAATGATAATGATAATGATAATGATAATGATAATGATAATGATAATGATAATGATAATGATAATGATAATGATAATGATAATGATAATGATAATGATAATGATAATGATAATGATAATGATAATGATAATGATAATGATAATGATAATGATAATGATAATGATAATGATAATGATAATGATAATGATAATGATAATGATAATGATAATGATAATGATAATGATAATGATAATGATAATGATAATGATAATGATAATGATAATGATAATGATAATGATAATGATAATGATAATGATAATGATAATGATAATGATAATGATAATGATAATGATAATGATAATGATAATGATAATGATAATGATAATGATAATGATAATGATAATGATAATGATAATGATAATGATAATGATAATGATAATGATAATGATAATGATAATGATAATGATAATGATAATGATAATGATAATGATAATGATAATGATAATGATAATGATAATGATAATGATAATGATAATGATAATGATAATGATAATGATAATGATAATGATAATGATAATGATAATGATAATGATAATGATAATGATAATGATAATGATAATGATAATGATAATGATAATGATAATGATAATGATAATGATAATGATAATGATAATGATAATGATAATGATAATGATAATGATAATGATAATGATAATGATAATGATAATGATAATGATAATGATAATGATAATGATAATGATAATGATAATGATAATGATAATGATAATGATAATGATAATGATAATGATAATGATAATGATAATGATAATGATAATGATAATGATAATGATAATGATAATGATAATGATAATGATAATGATAATGATAATGATAATGATAATGATAATGATAATGATAATGATAATGATAATGATAATGATAATGATAATGATAATGATAATGATAATGATAATGATAATGATAATGATAATGATAATGATAATGATAATGATAATGATAATGATAATGATAATGATAATGATAATGATAATGATAATGATAATGATAATGATAATGATAATGATAATGATAATGATAATGATAATGATAATGATAATGAAACCGAAAAATAGAAAGAGAGAGAAGAGTAGCGAATCGACTGGCATCTCCCTTGCCATCCTGCCCCAGATCAGTCGGATTCTCGACGTGTGACAAATTGACTTGATTATTGTTCAGGGGCACAACAGTGTTGGCGGACGGGGCAATTGGATGGAGAAAAATGAGGGAGACACCGAGCATGTGGGGGAGACGGGGAGAGAGAAGGGGATGGGTTGGGGAGGGAGAGAGAGGGGAGGGGGAGGGGGTGAAGAGGAAGACGGGGGTTGGGAGATGGGGAGTAGGTGAGAGGGGAGGGAGATGGGGTGAAGGAGGAGGAGAGGACGGAGGGAAATGGGGGGATAGGAGAGAAAGAGGAGAGAGAATGCTACTGGGTGTTTTAAGAGCGGGGAAGAAAAGAGAGATGTGGAAGAATGAAGGTGGAAGGAGAAAGAGAGAGGGGAGATACAGACAGACAACCGGAAAGAGAAGCAGACAAGCAGATAGAGAAAAGCAGGTAGACAGGCAGGCAGGCAGAGATAAAAACAGAGAAACATAAACAAACAAACAGAAACACACAAACGGACAGACAGAGAAAGGCAGATAGACAGACAGAGACAGACAAACAGACAGACAGACTGATAGAGAGACAGATACACAGACAGATAAAGGCAAATAGACAAACAGACAGACAGACTGACAGAGAGACAGATAAACAGATAGAGAAAGGCAAATAGAAAAACAGACAGACAGACTGATAGAGAGACAGATACACAGACAGATAAAGGCAAATAGACAAACAGACAGACAGACTGACAGAGAGACAGATAAACAGACAAAGAAAGGCAAATAGACAAACGGACAGACAGACTGACAGAGAGACAGATAAACAGACAGAGAAAGGCAAATAGACAAACGGACAGACAGACTGACAGAGAGACAGATAAACTGACAGAGAAAGGCAAATAGACAAACGGACAGACAGACTCACAGAGAGACAGATAAACAGACATAGAAAGGCAAATAGACAAACAGACAGACACACTGACAGAGAGACAGATAAACAGAGAAAGGCAGATAGACAGACTGACACACAGCGGAAGGCCCACAGACAGACAGACGACCGGGCAGAGAGGAGGAGCGAGCGGAAACTCTCATCCTACGCGCGAGAGAGATTCTTATCCTTAAAAATTTCTTTCATTATTTTTCGCTCCTTTTCCGCTGAAAATGAACCGTCGTGAATATGACAGAATTTGCTTTTGCGACCAACTCACGGGAAAATAAAGTTTGCGGGAAAAAAAATAGTAGTGAATACGAAACATCGCTCACCGTCATTAATTAAGAAAAGTGCATGGCGAGATGACTGAAAGAAAAAAAAAAATATATGAACAAATGGAGAAAATGAAATCTGGAGAACTTTTAAGGCAAATGAATTAGAATAATATCTTCTTCACACATGTTCAACACATATACATTAGCATGTATAATAATAGGCCTATGTGATACAGATGTGCGTGTGGGTGTGGATGTAACACACACACACACACAGACACACACACACACACACAAACACACACACACACACACACACACACACACACACACACACACACACACACACACACACACACACACACACACGCACACGCACACGCACATACGCATTCAAACACACACACTCACATATATACAAAATCACATACGCAGAGAAAGAGAGAGAGAGAGAGAGAGAGAGAGAGAGAGAGAGAGAGAGAGAGAGAGAGAGAGAGAGAGAGTGAGTGAGTGAGGGAAAGAAAGAGAGAGAGAGGGAAAGAGAGAGAGAGTGAGAGAGAGAAAGAGAGAGAAAGAGAGAGAGAGAGAGAGAGAGAGAGAGAGAGAGAGAGAGAGAGAGAGAGAGAGAGAGAGAGAGAGAGAGAGAGAGAGAGAGAGAGGAAGAGAGAGAAAGAGAGAGAAAGAGAAAAAAAGAGAGAGAAAGAGAGCGAGACAGAGACAGTCAAACAGATAAAGAGAGAATGAGAGCTGGAAAGAAACACGCACACAACAGATGTAAACCAAAATAGAAGGGAGGACTCATTAAACCTTCAGATCAAATCCAACTGTATTCCTAAACATTTCCCTCACTCTCAGCCTCGCCATGACCTTCTGCGTGTCACGAGTCTGAACTCTGCTCCTCACCTTGCCAATTCCCACGACGATGTGCGCAAATTTTGTTGACACGCGTTAATCAGCACAGATTTCGCCTTCACATCCCCTAAATGAGAGCCTGCATATTTTCTTTATTTTATTATATTATTATTTATCTATTTATATATTATTATTATTATTTATTATTATTATTATTATTATTATTATTATTATTATTATTATTATTATTATTATTATTATTATTATTATTATTATTATTATTATTATTATTATATATTATTATGTATTCTTGTACTAAATACCTTTGGATTATTTTGATATCAGTCGCGTGTAAATGGTATTGTTTCTGTCCCGCGATGCTGATTACTTTCTAATTACCACCAACCTTTTTATTTTCTTTGATATTTTCTTTTCTTTTCTTCTCTTCGTCGTATCAACATATTCAGTAACGATTTTCCTTCGTGTTTTCTCTAATTTTATTTGTCATATGTTTATCCCGCATTTACTTCGCTTTTAACTTTTTAGAATCACATTTTATAACGTTTGCAATAATAGAATTTTAGTCTTTTGATATCAACATTTAATATTGTGGATACTGGCATATACCACATCAAAAGGCAAAGCATTTTCATCCTGTTAATATTCAAATGTCGGAAATTATGTCAGATCTGCGGTGGGTGTTTATGCCTTTTTAACTATAAATGTGCTTATTTCGAACGTTTTTTTAAACAT
>NC_061843.1:13477940-13482940 GCF_019202785.1 Penaeus chinensis | reverse complement strand
GGAATGGATGGATGGAGGAGGAGGAGGAGGAGAAAGGGAAAGAGGAAGGGAAAGAGGAGGAGGAGGAGGAGGAGGAGGAAGAGGAGGAGGAGGAGGAAGGGATGGAGGAAGGGGAAGAAGAAGAGGAGGAGGAGGAGGAAGGGATGGAGGAAGGGGAGGAGGAGGAAGAGGAAGAGGAGGAGAAGGAGGAGTAGGAAGAGATGGAGGAAAAGGAGGAGGAGGAGGAGGAAGGAGTGGAGGAAGGGGAGGAGGGGGAGGAGGAGGAGGGAGAGCAGGAGGAGGAGGAGGAGGAAGGGGAGGAGGAGGAGGAGGAAAGGGAGAAGGAGGAGTAGGAGGAGGAGGAAGATGTGGTGGAGGGAGGGGAGGAGGAGGAGGATGAGAAGGAGGAAGAGGAGGAAGAGGAGTAAGTGGAGGAGGAAGAAGAGGAGGAGGAGGAAGAGGAGGAGGAGGAGGAGCGGGAATAGAAATTACGCTCTTGGAATGAACACACTCGCACTCACACGCGCCGTGGGGATGAGTCAATTCCCTCAGGCATTGATTCACCGCGACATAGATACATGAGGATAACAAGATTAGTGATGTCGTAAAAATGTTGACAGTACGGATAATGATACGAACGTGCATCACGTACAAGCAGCTATGTCTACGTACTAATCTACTTAGACAAGTTTACGCAGAGTGCTAAAAAAATACACAGACGTACTTGCACACACACACACATATACATATATAATGCACACATGCACATATACGCTTAAGTATACACACAAACACATATACGTATATATATTTACACAAAGACACGCCCGCAACGCCGCCCGCACATCAAAGTCGCCTCCGAGGGCCTCCGCTGATGGGCCGCCGATCCCCCGCGCAATAAACGGGTAAATGAGAGCAATGAAGGAGCATAATGAAAGTAAGGATTGCAGGAACCGCCGTAATTGAAGAAGCGGACTTCCTTCAGCTACTGCAGGAGGGATGAAGGACCACTAATGAATCGGGGAGAAATCCTGTAGATATTACTGAAGGAGATGGAGGAGGAGCGAGTGAGGACCCGGATGGGCAGGTGTATGAGGTTGTAACGCTAGTTTCAGTCTGTCTGTTCATCTGTCTACAGGTAGGTATTTGCTTGAATATATGTATATCTGTATAGATGCATTCTCATACATACCCACACGGGACAAGCATCTGTGCGTGTGTGTGTGTATATATATGTATATATATATATATATATATATATATATATATATATATATTTTTTTTTTTTTTATCTTTCTTTCTTTCTTTCTTTTTCTTTCTTTTTCTTTCTTTCTTTTTATTTTTTTTCTTTCTTATTTTTCTGTTTTTTTTTTTTCTAACAACAATTTATTCCACTGCAGGACATAGAACTCTCTCAATTCACTAGTGAGAGGTCATTTGCCGGTGCCACCGTTGCCTGATTGGATGCCCTTCCTAATCAACCACGGTTCGGCGCACTAACACTTGTGCCACGGCAGTGACTTCCCTTACGACACCTGCGTTTTGACTTCTCAAGGCGATATGTCGTTTTCTCGCCGTGAGATCGGGTTCAAGCCAGTAGTCGGAGTGCATACATACATACACACACACACACACACACACACACACACACACACACACACACACACACACACACACACACACATATATATATATATATATATATATATATATATATATATATATATATATATATATGTATATATATGTATGTATATATTTACATATATATACATATATATATATATATATATATATATATATATATATGCATATATATATATATATATATATATATATATATATATATATATATATATTCATATATATGCATATATATATATATATATACATATGCATATATATATATATATATATATACATATGCATATATATATATATATATATATATATATATATATATATATATATATATATATATATATATATACATATACATATATATATATATATATATATATATATATATATATATATATATATATATATGTCTATGTATATTTATATATATATATATATATATATATATATATATATATATATATATATATATATATGCAATATATGTATCTAAGTGGAGGTATGCTTATATGTGTGTGCGTTTGTAAGCGCGTCTGTGTGCGCTGTGAAGATTTACAGCCACAGCTTTCTTCCTCTCAAAAGCTATATCGAAACAATAAATCTTATCAAACGCGTTTCAGCATTATACCTTTCTTCTCATATGAGATTTATTTGTAGTGTATAGAGTAATTCTGGAGTACAATCAGATTAATAGTTCAGAATATCAGAGATTTATAATTGCAAACCCTCGGTGAATTAGATATATTTAGATAAATGAGCATGTACACAAACATACAAATCCATTTTAGACATACTTCAAATGACAGACTCCTGCTAAATGTATAAATAAACTCAGCGACATATCAAAACACGTGCACACTCATTGACACCATGATTATATGCAGGTGCATTCATACATATAAACACACACAAACGCATTAGTTAAGCCGTGAATAGACACATAAATAACACATAATTTAATCCTCAAAACAGACACAGACAAAGTAAATACGCGCTTAAAGCCATGTAGGAAAAAAACAATGACGCATAAACAAGCCATTAAATGCATATTTAAAAAGTGCCCAAAAATTCACACGGACAAGTGAACGCGTGCGTCAACTATTTACAGACACAATGGCATATAAACACTAATCTAATACGCTCTCTCTCTCCCTCTCTCTCTCTCTCTCTCACTCACACACACACTCTCTCTCTCTCTCACATACACACACATACACACACACATTAAGTCATATCCAGATAAACCGACACATTCAGGAACATTAAAGTACATAATACATCCTCGATAAAAGCCCAGTCCATCTTTGCCTCCGAATGGCGGAAAATTCAAGTTTAAAACCATTTTATCCTGTGTATCTCCATATTTGATTCTTTTTCTCTTTCCTTCTTCCTTTTTTCGATATTTACTCTCATTCCTTCTTTTTTGCTTTGTTTCACTTATTTCTTTCATTTCTTACTTCCTTTTCGTTCTCCTCCTTTTTTTTTCTCCAAATCTATCTCCTTTTCATTCCTTCCTTATCTCTCTTTCCCATCTTTTCTTCCCCTTCAACCCCACTTCTTTTCTTTTCCATCCATTTTCCGTATTTTATTTTATTTTACATCACTTGCTTTCTTTCACTACTAATCTATACTCTCTCTTTCACGCTTGCCCTCTCATGTCTCTTTTCTTCATTAATTCTCCTCTTTCCCTACCTTTTCCTTCAGCTATCACACTTGCCTTCTGCTGTCTTTTCTTCACTGATTCCCCGTTCCCATCTTCTATCTTTTAACCCTCCTTTTCCTTCCTTTTCTCCCACTCTCTCCCATCCCTTACTTCTTCTCCTACCCTCGCTTCCCCCTTTCATATCCCCCTTTCATACCATCCCAACTCCGCTTCATCTTCCCCACCAAATTTTGTACCCTCTCGTAACCCCCTCCCCACACCCCCATATCCCCCACGCCCCCCATTTTCCCCACATATCTTCCCTATCCCCCTACCCATTTCCCTTTCACCTCATCCTTCCCTACATCCCCATACATCTTCCTATCCGTTAACCCCTCCTAGCATCCCTACCCCATCCCACAACCCCCCCTATCCCCCCTCCGCCCCCCACACCGCCCACAACGCCCCTAACCCCCCAGCAATCCCCACCACGCGCCCGCAAACCCCTAAGTGCTTGTCCGAAGGAATATATGCCCGGCGCGACCAATGGCCTGAGAACTTAGCCTTTTCTTAGATCCTTTGCTTTTAAAGTGTTATTGGGGGTAAGTTGGGGGTTGGGGTTAGGGGTTGGGGGTTGGGGGAGGGACGAGAGATGACGGAGGAGGGAAGGAAGACTAGAGGGAGGAGGTGGAGGGGGGGAGAGGGAAGGATGAAAGGGATAAGAGGGTTAGCAAGGCGTGAGGGAGAGGTCAGGAAGGGCGGAAGGATTTGAAGCTTTTCTAAGTGGAAGATCACACACACACTTTCACTCACGCACACACGTGTGTGTGTGTGTGTGTGTGTGTGTGTGTGTGTATGTGTGTGTGTGTGTGTGTGTATGTCTGTGTGTGTGTGTGTGTGTGTGTGTGTGTGTGTGTGTGTGTGTGTGTATGTATTATATGTGTGTGTGTACACTAATATAGTATAAATATATTTATATATTTATATACTATATACACACATATATAGACACACACACAAGATATATATCTCGTAGGGGTGCCGTCGCACATGAAGGCTTTCTGCTGCTGACTGACCTGGCAAGAATCGCAGGCTTGGACAGTGCTCGTGATGTCTGAGTCAATGCCAGGCAAAAAGACAGTCTGCCTCGCTTGTCGCTTTGTAGACTCCACACCTCTGTGACTGTCAGGTCGGCGGGTGAGAGTGCAATAAGGACTACAATTCATGCTCCATATAAAATAAGGACACCATTAGCTGATAGCTCGTCCCGTATCTTCCAGAATGAGAAGAGAAGTATGAAGTTATCTTTTGGAAGAGAATCCTGAAGCCACATGACTCAGAAGCCGAGTGCACGAAGGCTCTGCTCTTGCTACAGCTGGAAGATCCTGAAGAGTCCTATCGGTGTCATCTGGTTAGGATTCACCTGTAGAGATGACGGCACTCACTGTCACGAGAGTCCTGAGGTGTGAAGCAGCATTGGCACATGAGAGTTCATCCTCTGGCGTGGGGTGGCTGACTGGGGATCTATACAGGGCATTGGGAGTTACTTACCAGCCTGCCACACAGCATTGAAGAGGTAGGGTGAATTTTTGGATTGATTCTGGTGATGATAAAGAACAATTAGTGCATGACAAGGCATAGACGATCTCCTTTAATTAAATGAACCCTGACCTAATGTTGGGCAGCAGCTGCTTTAGTATCAGTAGATAGCGGAAGGGACGAACTGGTTGGTCAGTGA
>NC_061843.1:13435522-13438022 GCF_019202785.1 Penaeus chinensis | reverse complement strand
CGTAGCCTCCATAAAGTTGGTAAAGTTAAAGAGCTAGAACACGTAATACAACGTTACACATGGAATGTTATCGGCCTTGCAGAAACCCGATATACAGGCTGTGTCGAGTTTATTACAGACGAAGGACAGAAGATTTGGTTCAGTGGTGAAAAAGACAAACAGGAAAAATTCGTTGGGTTTATAGTTAACAAGAACTCGATGAGGTCAATTTTAGTATGCACATCTGTCTCGTCAAGAATTATAACAAATCGTCTCAAAGCACAACCGATCAATCTCACTATCATACAAATTTATGCTCCAAGTGATACTGATGATAATGACGTGGAACTGTTTTATCAAGAGTTAGATGAAGTTATCCGTAAAATCAACAAAAAGGGTATTCTCATTATCCAAAGTGACTGGTACACGAAAAGTGGTGCAGATGCTTACTTGGTAGCACGAGTGGAGGGGGGGGGGGGGGGGGGAAACTCGTCTGCTCGAATTTGCCAAACAACATAAACTCGTCGTTGCTAATACATTATTTCGACACAAAAAATCACGAACAGTACCAGGGCACTCTCCGGGAGGAATTAGTCATAATCAGATTCATTTTATAATGATACAAAAGCGTTATCAATCAAGTATAAACGGTGCAAAAACCCGAGCTTCTCCGGGAGAGGACATCAACAACGATCATGAGTTTCTAATCATGACGATGAAGTTGAAACTTCGAGTTCTAAAGGAAAAAGAAATGTCACGAATGAAATACGATTCTGAAAAATTGAAGGACCTGCAAGTGTTAAGTGACTTTCAAATAACAATTGGGGGAAGAATCGGGCTTCTTCATCTTTTAAATGTTACTCCTGATGACCTTGTATTGTAATTCGAAAAGTCTGCAATTAAACATCTTGCGAGGAAAAAGGAGAAAAAAAGAAACCCTGGAGTACGGCTGAAGTTCTCTACAAATGCGACGAAAGGAGGGAGGTCAAACGGAAATTTTATTAGCAAAGGGATCGTGGATTAACTAACAATGTTCGGACACTGAGGATTGTTAACAACAAGGGAAACTGCTGACCAAAATAGAGGATGGCATTGGAAGATGGAGACAGTATTGTGAAGAGCTTTACCACCACCAGGCGGACTCTTCAGACGATTGCTTGATCGAAATCGAACAGACTATTTCACCGCCAGAAAAAAAGAGGAGCCACCGATAATTCAAACAGAAATAGAACAAGCATGAAAATAGCTGAAATATAACAAATCACCTGGAGTAGACAATATCGCTGCTGAGTTTCTTAAATCTGGAGGTGACAAAATGATCGATATGTTACTTAAGTTATGCAACCTGACATTGGCCGAGTAAATGGACAGAATCGATTCCCAAAGAAAGGGAACACCCGTAAATGTTTAATCGAATGAAGCCAACGGTTAAGAAAGAGTTAGATGATGCCTAAGCTGGATTTCAAGAGGGTCGTAGCACCACAGTACAAATATGCAACCTCAGAATAATTTCAGAGAAATACATGGAACATCAAAAAACACTATCAAAATTTGATTGATTCCAAGGTTTTCGATAGGGTTTGTCTCAAAGCCCTTTGGAAAGTAATGCGAAAATATAACATCAGCGCTACTATTACCAAACCATTATGTGGCTCTATAAACATGCAAAGAGTTTAGTACTTGTTGGAGACAAACCAAGTTTAGATCGGAAGTTAGAGTTCGACAAGGGTGTGTTCTATCGCCATACCTATTCAACCTCTTCTTGAAGTTTATCGTGACAGAAACACAAGAAGGGTTATGTGAAAGTCAACGATAGAACAGTTTCCAACTAACGCTTTGCAAATGATTTTGACCTGATTGCACAAGTTGAAGATGAATTGCGAGACCTCACGGAGAGACTCGACATGAGTATTTTATGGAGATGAGTGCAGAGAAAAGCAAGATGATGGTTACAGCTAAAGATGTGAAATAAGACTATCCAATAACCGTTTCAAACCAGGGACTAAAACAAGTAAACTGTTTCAAATACTTGGGTAGTCAAACTAGTAGCAATCTACAGTCTGTAAATGAGATCAAAAGTCGCATAGCAGTAGCAGCAGCAGCAATAGTCAAATTAAACACCATTTGGAAGAATAGGGGTATTACAGTCAATACAATGTTACGGTTCATGAGAGTTATTGTGTAATCCACAATGTCCTATGTTTGGGAATTATAGACACTGGCTGCTGGATTAAAACAAAAAATCAATGCACTTGAAATGAAGTGTTACCGAAACCTTTTGCAAATACCATACTCAACACATAGAACGAACGCAAGTATGAAAATTTAAATTGCTCGCATTACAGGAAACCATGAAACGCTGCTTTCAACTGCCAGAGGGAGAAAACTGCAGTGGTTCGGACAGGTTACTCGCCACCTCGAACAAGTCAACTTAGCCAACAAGGAAGAGCTCGATGACCAAACTTGTCTATATATACATACACACTCAGTGTGTGTGTGTGTGTGTGTGTGTGTGTGTGTG
>NC_061843.1:13420522-13425522 GCF_019202785.1 Penaeus chinensis | reverse complement strand
TCTCATCTCTCTCTCTCTCATCTCTCTCTCTCTCTCTCATCTCTCTATCTCTCTCATCTCTCTCTCTCATAACTCTCTCTCTCTCATCTCTATCTCTCATCTCTCTATCTCTCATCTCTCTCTCATCTCTCTCTATCTCTCATCTCTCTATCTCTCATCTCTCTCTCATCTCTCTCTCTCTCATCTCTCTCTCTCTCATCTCTCTCTCTCTCTCATCTCTCTCTCCCATTTCTCTCTTCTCTCTCTCATCTCTCTCTCTTCTCTCTCTCTCATCTCTCTCTCTCTCATCTCTCTCTCTCTCTCCTCTCTCTCCTCTCTCCCTCTCTCTCTCTCATCTCTCTCTCTCTCTCTCTCTCTCTCTCTCTCTCTCTCTCTCTCTCTCTCTCTCTCTCTCTCTCTCTCTCTCTCTCTCTCATCTCTCTCTCATCTCTCTCATCTCTCTCACCTCTCTCTCTCTCTCTCTCTCTCTCTCTCTCTCTCTCTCTCTCTCTCTCTCTCTCTCTCTCTATCTATCTATCTATCTTGCTATCTCTTCTCTCTCTGCTATTTCTCTCTCTCTCTCGCTCTCCTCTCCTCTCCTCTCCTCTCCTCTCCTCTCCTCTCCTCTCCTCTCCTCTCCTCTCCTCTTCTCTTCTCTCTCTCTTTGCGTGTGTGTCTGTATGTGCTCACACATAAATATGGATTTACATATGACACGCACAGGGAAGGAAAACCTAAATGAGCCAGACATGAAAGAATTAGGTTGGTCCACCTCAAATGCCGAATAGCACCGACCTACAGTCTTGGAAAGAATTCCCGAACACTAGCACTCGGGCCCATCAACGCACCACTGAACACATAAACGAGCTATAAAAAACGTAAAGAACAAAATTAACTGATCCGAAGCAGAATAAACCACTACGAGCCTAAGACCATTTTTTTTAGACTAACGTTAAGCTCAAATGAACTGGATTTACAACACAATTAACCAAAATGAACGCATTACAACATCCAAATGTTCAGCGGCAATATTATATGACGTGTGTGTGTGTGTGTGTGTGTGTGTGTGTGTGTGTGTGTGTGTGTGTGTGTGTGTGTGTGTTTCTGTTTCTGATTGTTGTTTAATGATTCGTCCCGTGATCGGCTCAGAAACGCCAGTGAACACCAAAACGAAACATCTCGAAATCGGATTAGGTCTAATTCGTTTCTTTTTATTTCGACTAGATTTTTTTTTTTTTTTTTTTTTTTTTTTTTTTTTTTTTTTTTTTACCTTTCGTTCTGGCTCATTTGGGACTTAATTCGGATGCACTGTTTTTCCTTCGTTTTTCAAGTGTCGAAATGATTGTTGGTTTTAAAGTTTTTTTGTTTTTTTTTCATTTCCGTTGGAAGAGAGGGTTGTCCTCACTACTATTTCGCATTATATAATTATGTATTAAGAGTATTCCTATACTGGAGATATATACAATAATTCATACATAAATCAAATCAAATGAATATACATTAGCATATCTGTACGAAGAATATATATATATATATATATATATATAATAAACACTAAGTTACAAATTCTAGCAAACAGACCAACATACACAAATACACAATCATGGACAGATGCGCACATAAACCCTAGCATATCATTTGTCAAAACCATAAGGATTGTAATATACACACACACAAAAAAAATATATATATAATAATAATAAATAACACAAATAACACAACTACATAAACAGACCTACATTTCTCCTCACTTTTGGTATTCTATTCTCAGTCTCTCTCTCCAAGTCTCCCTCCCTCAGCATCCATTACTGAACCCAAGTCTACCCTTTTAATTAATGCTCCTTTCCAGGACCTGTTCTTCTCCTTGATCTTCCTGATCAAGTTTCATGTAATCGGTCTTCTTTCTGCTGATTTTTATTTCTCTGCTTCCTGGGGCTTCTCTCTAATCTTCCTGCTTATTTTCCGCTTCCTCCTTGTCTTAGCACAGATCATGTAAAGGACAGTCCCCTCTACCTCTACCATATGCCACTCAATGTGTATAGTGCCTGCTTCGATTCCTGGGTTCGAAACACGTATCAGTGTGAATGGGGGATACGTGTTTCAGATCCAGATCCAAAATTGGGTATTCGCACATTGGCGAAGCCGAGTGGGGGGGAGGGGGAGTGTTTGGTTTTGCGAATTGGTGTTCTGTTAAAAAAAGGAAAAGGTTCAACGTTAGTCCTTTAGCCCAACTTCAAACAACTCCTTTTTTCCTCTGTACACTCCCTATGAATATTCTGTAATTCTCTGGTACAATCTTCCTCTCCAGGCATCTCCACACTCCACGCCGAGGAATCCTACCAGGTGCCTTCCCTAGGACTTCCAATACCTTATGCAATACCTGCTGTCCCTCTCTCTACCTCTCCACCAGTTCCCTCGCAGTAAAAGCTGTGTCTAAAGTCCCTCTTTCAGCCACTTTCACCCTTGGTCTCAAAGACACGGTTCTTTCCATAATCCCATCGTGTGGAAGAGTAGCTTCATTCCTCCATAATTCCCGCAGTCCTGTTCCCCGCCTTTCACCTAAGGTATTAGAGTCGAAATGATGTGTCTCTGTTATTCCTGGTTCACCCCTTGGCCTTATATTTCTTACACAGTATATATATTACCATATATAAGTATCCTACAGTATACCTACCCCATATTTTATATAGCACACTAAATCATATCGCGGGATATCATATAACAGTATAGTTGTTCTATTGTTCTAGTTTATTCCGCAGTATGTATGTTCTGCAGACAACAAAATATGTCTGCAATATCACCACGTAGTATAGATATCCCTCAGAATACCTATCCTACAGAATACCTATTTGACAGTAAATCCATATTATTCTACGCTATATTCATGCCGCAGTCAATCGAATAAAAGGTATCCTTCCAAAGTACATTCTTCCCCTCCTCTCCCATTACCTCTATCGCCATCTCATCTTCCCCATTCTCCAGTGCTTTTATCACCACTCTCTGCGTCTCCTGTCGTTGTCTCATTTCATGATATTTCTTCATGCAATCATATGCTTTCTTCTTCCTGAGCTTTTCCAGATGCACTTTCTCTCTAGCTTATATATATATATCTTCCTCTCGCCTCCATACGTTTCCATACTACACTCTTATCTGTTTCCTTTTATTTATATACTCTGTAGTTATTCTCTGGTACCGGTCAGTCTTCCTCCCCTCTCGTGTTGCTTGCAATTCATAAACACATAGAAAATATACACATACACACAAAATGTACACATTAACATATACAAATAATTTTATAGTAAAACAAATAATTAAGAAAACTATACAATCATGCATGGATAGATGAGATTATCAGTGCAAGGACATACAAATAAACAAAAACCGACAGCCAAACAAAGTAACAAACAAAACTAAATAAAAATAAAGACACACAAATAAAAAGATAAAGACACAAACACGCCTACAAAAATAAACAAGGACAAACGAATGCACAGACGTA
This sequence comes from Penaeus chinensis, assembly GCF_019202785.1. Taxonomy (NCBI): domain Eukaryota; kingdom Metazoa; phylum Arthropoda; class Malacostraca; order Decapoda; family Penaeidae; genus Penaeus; species Penaeus chinensis. The sequence goes on along the minus strand of NC_061843.1, from coordinate 13,422,044 downwards.
AACAGAAATAGAGAAAAAAGAAAGAGAGAGAAAAGAGAAACTCAGACACATGTAAACAAATCACTTCCCAACAAAAAGACAAAATAGACGACACAAATACACCAACAAAAACAACAAATAACAACGCAAAAAAAGGCCCAAAAACAAAATAACAACAAATCAATTCGAGAAAAATTCATCCCAGCCGAACACACAAACAAACCGAATGCAAACGAACGAAAAAACACAAAAGAACAACACAAACACACGCGCCAAGAAATAATAAAATGAAAACATAAAAGAGACAGAAATCCGTGCTATCCAATAAGGACAATTTCCGTTCGCTGGAAAATAGTATAATTGGATTAGCGACGGGCTTCCTCCCAGCGACGGACGCCCCCGCCCCTCGCCCGCCCCCTCCTCTCCTCCCTCCCTCTCTCTCCTCCTTCTCTTCCTCTTCCCCCTTCTCTCTCCTCTTCACTTTTCTTTGTGTCTCTTCCTCTCCCTCCTCTCCTTCCTTCCTACTTCTCTCTTCTCCCTCTTCTCTTCACTTTTCTTTGTGTCTCTTCCTCTTCCTCCTCCCCTTCCTTCCTCCCTCTCTCTCCTCCTTCTCTTCCCTCTTCTTTGTGTTTCTTCCTCTTCCTCCTCCCCTTCCTTCCTCCTTCTCTCCCCTCCCTCTTCTCTTCCTCCTTCTCTTGCTCTTCTTCCTTCTCTCTCCTCCTTCTTCTCTTCACTTTTCTTTGTGTCTCTTCCTCTTCCTCCTCCCCTTCCTTCCTCCCTCTCTCTCCTCCTTCTCTTCCCTCTTCTTTGTGTTTCTTCCTCTTCCTCCTCCCCTTCCTTCCTCCTTCTCTCCCCTCCCTCTTCTCTTCCTCCTTCTCTTGCTCTTCTTCCTTCTCTCTCCTCCTTCTTCTCTTCACTTTTCTTTATCTTTCTTCCTCTTCCTCCTTCGCTCTTCTCCTTCTTCTCCTCCTTTTACTCCTTCTCTCTCCTCCCTCTTATCTTCCTCCTTTTCTTGTTCTTCCTTCTTCTCTCTCCTCCCTCTTCTCTTCCTCCTTCTCTCTCCTCTCTCTTCTCTTCCTCCTTCTCTTGCTCTTCCTCCTTCTCTCTCCTCCTTCTTCTCTTCCCTCTTCTTTGTGTCTCTTCCTCTTCCTCCTTCTCTCACCTCCCTCTTCTCTTCCTCCTTCTCTCTCCTCCTTCTTCTCTTCCTCTTCCTCCTTCTCTCTCCTCCTTCTTCTCTTCCTCCTTCTCTCTTCTCCGTCTTCTCTTGCTCTTCTTCTTTCTATCTACTCCTTCTTCTATTCCTCTTCCTCCTTCTCTCTCCTTCTTCCTCTCTTTCTCTTCCTCCTCTCTCCTCCTTCTTCTCTTCCTCTTCCTCCTTCTCTCTCCTCCTTCTTCTCTTTCCCTTCCTCCTTCTTCTCTTCCTCTTCCTCCTTCTCTCTCCTCCTTCTTCTCTTTCCCTTCCTCCTTCTTCTCTTCCTCTTCCACCGTCTCTCTCCTCTTTCTTCTCTTCCCTCTTCCTCCTTCTCTCTCCTCCTTTTTCTCT
>NC_061843.1:13405522-13410522 GCF_019202785.1 Penaeus chinensis | reverse complement strand
AGGTGATAGAAACAGAGATAAAACAGACTAAACAGACACATAGACGAACAGTCAAACCGATAACAAACAATCAAACATACAAACACAGACAAACAGACAGACAGACAGCCAGAGAAGGAGAACCAGAAAGAAAGAGAGAGAGAGAGCGAGAGAGCAAATTCACTTCCACAATTCTTCGAAACTGAATTGACACCGAGGCGAGCGTGTCAGTCAGTCAAGCAGCTCACGTACGGGCCGGGCGATCGCATTTTTGGACTTTGGTAAGTATAGAGATATAATATTTTCGCATTTTTCACCTTGCTTGACTTTTCTTTTGCAGAGGTCTTTTCTCTCCTTTTCTTCTTCTTCTTTGTCTCCTCTCTGTCTGTCTCTCCCTCTCTCTCTCTCTCTCTCTCTCTCTCTCTCTCTCTCTCTCTCTCTCTCTCTCTCTCTCTCTCTTTCTCTCTCTCTCTCTCTCTCTCTCTCTCTCTCTCTCTCTCTCTCTCTCTCTCTCTCTCTCTCTCTCTCTCGCTCCATCTGCCTAACTAGATATTCATCTGTCTATTTATCTGCCTATATATCTATCAATCTGTCTATTTCTAGTTCTCTATTTTTCCGGTTCTGTTTCTCTTTCTCGATCCCTGTTCGTTCCCCGCCATCCCCTCACTCTCTTTTTATGTATTTCTTATCTATTTTATATATTTTTATCTATCTTTCTATCTGTCCGTCACTGTCCTATCTATCTCTGTCTGTCTGTCTCTTTGTGTATCTGTTTGTCTGTCTATCTATGTACCTACTTATCTTCCTGTCTGTCTGTCTCTCATTCAATCTCTCTTTCTTTTTTTGTCACTTTCTTTCACTTCCTGTCCGGCCCCTCCCCTCTCTCTAAAGGTAATAATGATAAGAATGATTATAAGAATGATGATGAAAAGGACACAGTGGCAACAACAAAAAAAGCAACACAAGTAAAAATAATAATGATGATGATGATTACCACAGTTACTATAATTGTGTCTCATATTTTTGTACCTTTTCAGGGCATTCTGAAAATATGTGCCACGGGTTTCATCTGCTTCATCATATAATAGACAAAAAGGTGATACGTTTTCTCCCAAAACTATTTTCCTCATTCTATTTATGCCCAACGCTTGATCCTGTGTTGCAATAGGGGTCTTTCTGCTTCTCTTTTTTAGGTACCCTCTCTTTTGCCAAGCCTATGTTACCTTTTACTTCCTATGTCGTTTCTTCTTAAATGACCATGGAAAGTTTTCTCCTTGCATGCTGTTTCATACTTTTTGTACCTTATTGTTTGCTTCTGGCGTTGTCTTTAATTCCTAGCAAGCCACTTCTCTCTACTTCGTTTAAGAGCTCTACCTTGGTTATGCGCAAGTATTCTTTCAAACACAATCTTCCACACTACTAAGTCCTCTCCCACCCTCTGAGTTGTTTATGTACAATCTATCCAAGTCAACCTTAGATGGTCAATAACTGTCTTGTTTTATGATCAATTGCTCGCTATTCCTTTTTTGTCCAATGTATGACTCTTGCTACATACCTTATGATTGATACTGCTCTGGAATTGATTATCCATGCGGTATTTTCACATTTAAATTTGGAATCGCTCTTGATTTCATGCTCCACCTGTTATCGATATATATATGCAGACCCTTCTTAAAAAGTCAGGCATAACAATTCTTTCTCTCCTCAATACTTTCCTCGCTTTATGATCAATGCAACACACTTTGATCATCTAAATTCCCTTTTTCTGTCGTCTGAAAATATCCTCAGTGTGTATTTTTTTATTTCGTCTTCCTGAGAAAAGGGGTCAGTGTGATCATAGCAAACACAAGCAATAAAAGTGGCAAAATATATTTTTGGAATACACCACTCGTTTTAATAATGTTTCCTGTCCTTTGGGCTCCAGCAGTCAATTCTATATTCCAGTCTCTCATTTTTGTACTTATCAAACCTCTAACGATTCTTGCTAAGCCATACATTTCTTGTGATTTTTTTTATCCAGCTATAAGGTGCTATAATGAAATAAACCATAAGAAAAGTGGGTCCCAAGCTATTTGTGGCAGGGCTGGACGCTTGAAATTTCCACCTGTGATCACCAGGGACCACCACCGTGGGGAACCACCGTGGACAACCTCCGTGCAACATGTTTATTTATTCTTAAAATGATATGCATATAAGCCTTTCTTCGCTTTTATACCTTGATATTGATGCTGTCAGTTATACATACATAGATATTTCAATTTCATTATATTCAAAAAGTCTCTGGAATTCCAAGTGATTAACTGCTTGTTCTAAGACACTGACGTAAGTATGGGAGATAATCGAGGGAGCTAATCTCGACCGGCCCAGGCTGAAGGTACCCTCTCTCCCTATCCACGGGTTAATGTACCTATAAGCATGGCATTCCTACCTACACACCGCAAATTCGGGCGCACCTTATCTGGACAGTTTCTGGTATTATTCAGTACCTTTTTCAACACCTCCTTTTCTTCATCGTTAAATACCTGTTCCTGAACTGTGCTGAGGGCGCTTGTTTCATCATGCAGGGAATGAGTGTCATCCACTCTTTCTTCGCCTGGGGCCACTCCTCTCTCGTCCTCTGCATCCTGTGCTTGGCATTGCGTCTAATCCTCTCAGTCTCGGCCTCTGTGAGCCAGCCATCAACTCGAATCGCCTTTGCTTCATCTGCTCATTTATATTCACTTGTTTCGGATAGTCAAAATCGATCACGTATTTGGTCCATTCTCTGTCTGTATTTCCCAGATGTAGGGTCGTTTCTTATCCAAGGTTCCATTATTGTTATCATTATTACTGTTATCTTATCAACATTAATGATAATTTTATTTTATGTATTATGTCATCACATCATTATTAATATTATTATCATCATGGTTATCATCATGATTATCATTTCTTTTTTATCCTCATCGTCATTATCAATATTATCATTATTATCATCATCATCATCATCATCATCATCATCAATATCACTATCATCATTAATGCTTTTATTATCATTATAATTAATACTATTAACATTGTTAATATTATCTTTATTATCATCATACTTATCATGATAATGATCCTTAATCATTATCATTAATAACTGTCACCACTATTATCATTATTATTAGTTATTACCGAATGAAGAAGAGAGAGAGCACGATGAAGATGAAGAGAGATAAACAAAACAAAAATGAAGAGAAAGAATCGGAAGAATCACTTCAGAAAAAAAAAGAAAATAGGAAAAGAAAAGGAACGAGAGAGGAGACGAGATCGAAAAAAAGAAAACGAGAATAAAAAAGAAAACGAAAATGAAAAAAAGAGAAAACGTGACGGGCGGAGAAGAAAACGGGAAGCGGCAAGGGCGTGACAGGATGACACGTCTAAAGCAAAACCAAGGCCAGATGCTCCTTTTTCCAGCATCGGATTCCTCTCGGCAGACGCTGAGCGGCAACTGAAGGATTTATTGTGTCTTATGTCGAGGAAGAGAGAGATCTGGATACTGTGCTGATATTGTTTGTTGTTATTTATGTTAGTAAATGCTGTTTTTGATGTTATTTATATAATTGTTATTACTAGGATTTACTGTCCTGCTCTGGTGACTATCGTTAACCTACTAAATGTTATCATTATCATTATATATATTTTTATATATTTTCTCTCTTTTTTTTCTCTCTATCTATCTATCTATCTATCTATCTATCTATCTCTCTCTCTCTCTCTCTCTCTCTCTCTCTCTCTCTCTCTCTCTCTCTCTCTCTCTCTCCCTCTCTCTCTCTTTCTCTCTCTCTTTCTCTCTCTCTCTCTCTCTCTCTCTCTCTCTCTCTCTCTCTCTCTCTCTCTCTCTCTCTCTCTCTCTCTCTCTAGTTATTATCTCCGTTAGGGTTATTTCTGCCCTTCTTGTTGTTGTTCTGACCATTATAATTGCTATTATTATTATTATAATTATTTATATTATTATCATTATTGTTACTATTATTATTATTATTATTATTTACTACTATTATTATCATCATCATTATCATTATCATTATTATTATTGTTATCATTATTATTAGCATTATTAATATTATTATTATTATTATTAATATTATTTTTTACTACTATTATTATCATTATCGTAATTATTATTATTGCTATTATTATTATTATTATTATCATTATTATTATTATTGTTATTATTATTATTATTATTACTATTATTTTTATATTATTGTTAATTATCATTATTAGTATCATTTTGATTATAATAATTACTATTATTATCAATATTATTATTATTATTATTATTATTATTATTATTATTATTATTATTATTATTATTATTATCATCATCATTATTATTATTATCATTTTCATAATTTTTCTCACTGTTAATTATTATTAGTAGTATCATTATAAATATAGTAATTACTAGTATCATTATTATCAATATTATTGTTGTTATTATTATTATAATCATTATTATTACTATTATTATCATTATTAGTAGTATCATTAATAACTGCTGTTATTATTAATGTTTTCACTAGCATTATTACGATTTTTATTAATATTCTCCTTATTATCATTGTTATAATAACAAAATATCCTTTATTACTCTAACCATCTTTGCAAGTGTGGCAATCGAGAGTAAGTGCAGCCAAAAACAAGTATTTCTTTATTATCGGCAATAGCGTGGATGCCTCAAATCGGTGTTTCAATGTTTTTTTGTTTTTGTTTTTTTCTTTCTATGTTTGCTCTCTCTCTCTCTCTCTCTCTCTCTCTCTCTCTCTCTCTCTCTCTCTCTCTCTCTCTCTCTCTCTCTCTCTCTCTCTCTCTCTCTATCTTTGTCTCTCTCCCTCTTAATCTCTCTCCCTCCTCTCCCTCTCTCTTAATAAAGCAAGTAAAATTTAATCCATCACTGTTGAGAAGTATACGTTATATTAGTCGTTATTAAATGAAAATCTTTCAAGACAATATCAGACTCATAGAATCATTATATCAACAGTTCGCTTCTA
>NC_061843.1:13385522-13395522 GCF_019202785.1 Penaeus chinensis | reverse complement strand
CCAAAATTTGACCATCTATCTCTTGTTGCTCCACGACCCGATAGAAAGACTCCGCCACAGCCGCTGTTCCTGTCTTTGAGTGCATGATGCCAAACATGAGGCAAAATTCTTGCCAACTGCTGTGTAGAACTCGACATCATTGTAAAGGGGTTTTATAACAAGATCTTCTCTAAGCACCAGCTCCACACTGTTCTCACTGATTAGCATTACAATAAATATTTCTCTACAGTGAACTCCTTTGGCCTAGCCTAAAAAAAAATCCACGATTACTCCTTTCTCTTTCACGAAACTATCTTTTGCCAAACCTACAACTTTCACATTGCCATTGTGCGTCCTAGATACCCTGCTAAACATATTCTGAAAATGAGTCTGGAACAATGCTCAATCAATGCAGACTGCCAACTCAGCAGCAAACTTACAGCAATCTGTGAATTCCTTTAAACTCAATGTATTATCCATTTTTCCTTCAATGTTTTCACAAGCTTTCCATTCAACTGGAAAACATTTTTCTTCTTCCAAAACAAGCTAACCAATCACTCTGGCTAAATTTAACTAATCACTCTGGCTAAATTTAAAACTTCTAATTCCATTGAAACTTGCTCCCAAATACTGGCATTCCTGTTTGGAAGGCTCAGCAAAACCAGTCTCATTCACTGTTTCTTTAGAGTTCCTTCCTTGCCTTGGCAATATAGCAAACAAACTTCCATCCTGGACACCATTGTGCCTGTCCTTCAAGCATGAGAACTAGTGACCAAAGCAAATTTAAAACTGCCACAAAAGCAAAAACAAAGTCCTACCTCTTTAGTTTACACCCAACATGAGCTGTATTATCATGGTCTTCAAATGTTTCAATATATGCTTCTAGACCATTTGCCAGGTTTTTCAAGGACAAATAGCTTGAGCACATAAAGTTCTAGTGAGTGAAAGCACCTCTTTGGTAGTCTCTTTTGCTATGCTGTGTATCTTTCCATGTCTAAATGTTTGATGGTCTAGGGATGTCCTTTTCAGTAACCCATCAAGGTAAGGCTTTCCCTTAAAACTAAACAGTTTGTCCAGCCAGTGACCTGGATCCTACTGCAGTGGCTACACAATACATATAAGAAACTCCTGAGAGATTAACAAGATGCACCTCTTCATAGCTTTTTAAGACCTTAATGAAAAGTTCATTGGTTGAACTTCAAAAGGTCAATTTAAGTATGGACCATCTACAACTCTGCCTTGTACTTGCAAAAGTCCCTGACCATCAGTTCCAGCATGTTTTTTTAAAGCCTTTTCACATCAGAAACGAAGTTACGCTATGCACGTTTTCAAACAAGTGTCGCATCACTCAGTGGCTGTAGCCATGGGAGACAGTACGCGGTTTCTTGAGGAGGAGGAAAGACAATTCATGGTAACTCTAGTAATAAATGATTAAAGAGAAAGGAAATAGGTCCACAAAATAAAGTCTGGTGAATATCATCTTATGCTAGAGCTGGAAGATGAAAATATTATTTCAGAATACTGTTTTCACTAAGGGATAAAATGCTTTTAAGACAAAATGCTGTATATTCACAAAGCAAGTATGTACTTATAATCAAAAGTGAAGACCACAGCATACCAAATGAGCTTGAATATGTTAATATTCAAGTTCATTTGGTATCTGTTAAGGTATTTTGTTTAAAGAAAATATTCCAGACAAAAATAATTAGTGTTAATCAATGCCAGAAACGTATTCCACTGAATAAAGAGATAATGGAATATCTGCTCTTCTTTTCTCACTTAACACCATTTTCTTCGGCTACACCAGCCTCTTCTAAGCTGCTGCCTTCTTCACGTACGGGGTGCTACTGAGGCAGAAAAACATATTCACAAAGCAAGTATGTACTTATAATCAAAAGTGAAGACCACAGCATACCAAATGAGCTTGAATATGTTAATATTCAAGTTCATTTGGTATCTGTTAAGGTATTTTGTTTAAAGAAAATATTCCAGACAAAAATAATTAGTGTTAATCAATGCCAGAAACGTATTCCACTGAATAAAGAGATAATGGAATATCTGCTCTTCTTTTCTCACTTAACACCATTTTCTTCGGCTACACCAGCCTCTTCTAAGCTGCTGCCTTCTTCACGTACGGGGTGCTACTGAGGCAGAAAAACATATTCACAAAGCAAGTATGTACTTATAATCAAAAGTGAAGACCACAGCATACCAAATGAGCTTGAATATGTTAATATTCAAGTTCATTTGGTATCTGTTAAGGTATTTTGTTTAAAGAAAATATTCCAGACAAAAATAATTAGTGTTAATCAATGCCAGAAACGTATTCCACTGAATAAAGAGATAATGGAATATCTGCTCTTCTTTTCTCACTTAACACCATTTTCTTCGGCTACACCAGCCTCTTCTAAGCTGCTGCCTTCTTCACGTACGGGGTGCTACTGAGGCAGAAAAACATATTCACAAAGCAAGTATGTACTTATAATCAAAAGTGAAGACCACAGCATACCAAATGAGCTTGAATATGTTAATATTCAAGTTCATTTGGTATCTGTTAAGGTATTTTGTTTAAAGAAAATATTCCAGACAAAAATAATTAGTGTTAGTCAATGCCAGAAACGTATTCCACTGAATAAAGAGATAATGGAATATCTGCTCTTCTTTTCTCACTTAACACCATTTTCTTCGGCTACACCAGCCTCTTCTAAGCTGCTGCCTTCTTCACGTACGGGGTGCTACTGAGGCAGAAAAACATATTCACAAAGCAAGTATGTACTTATAATCAAAAGTGAAGACCACAGCATACCAAATGAGCTTGAATATGTTAATATTCAAGTTCATTTGGTATCTGTTAAGGTATTTTGTTTAAAGAAAATATTCCAGACAAAAATAATTAGTGTTAATCAATGCCAGAAACGTATTCCACTGAATAAAGAGATAATGGAATATCTGCTCTTCTTTTCTCACTTAACACCATTTTCTTCGGCTACACCAGCCTCTTCTAAGCTGCTGCCTTCTTCACGTACGGGGTGCTACTGAGGCAGAAAAACATATTCACAAAGCAAGTATGTACTTATAATCAAAAGTGAAGACCACAGCATACCAAATGAGCTTGAATATGTTAATATTCAAGTTCATTTGGTATCTGTTAAGGTATTTTGTTTAAAGAAAATATTCCAGACAAAAATAATTAGTGTTAGTCAATGCCAGAAACGTATTCCACTGAATAAAGAGATAATGGAATATCTGCTCTTCTTTTCTCACTTAACACCATTTTCTTCGGCTACACCAGCCTCTTCTAAGCTGCTGCCTTCTTCACGTACGGGGTGCTACTGAGGCAGAAAAACATATTCACAAAGCAAGTATGTACTTATAATCAAAAGTGAAGACCACAGCATACCAAATGAGCTTGAATATGTTAATATTCAAGTTCATTTGGTATCTGTTAAGGTATTTTGTTTAAAGAAAATATTCCAGACAAAAATAATTAGTGTTAGTCAATGCCAGAAACGTATTCCACTGAATAAAGAGATAATGGAATATCTGCTCTTCTTTTCTCACTTAACACCATTTTCTTCGGCTACACCAGCCTCTTCTAAGCTGCTGCCTTCTTCACGTACGGGGTGCTACTGAGGCAGAAAAACATATTCACAAAGCAAGTATGTACTTATAATCAAAAGTGAAGACCACAGCATACCAAATGAGCTTGAATATGTTAATATTCAAGTTCATTTGGTATCTGTTAAGGTATTTTGTTTAAAGAAAATATTCCAGACAAAAATAATTAGTGTTAATCAATGCCAGAAACGTATTCCACTGAATAAAGAGATAATGGAATATCTGCTCTTCTTTTCTCACTTAACACCATTTTCTTCGGCTACACCAGCCTCTTCTAAGCTACTGCCTTCTTCACGTACGGGGTGCTACTGAGGCAGAAAAACATATTCACAAAGCAAGTATGTACTTATAATCAAAAGTGAAGACCACAGCAATGACAGTAATGAGAATGAAGCTTGTAGTGTCATTGAAGTGTCATTCTTGTGTAGATATCTGAACACCTATGATGTATGATATAAAAACATATAATTTATTTTCCAGTGTTTAGAAAAAAAAAAAAAAAGTATGAGCTGTAAAATAAGAAGAAAGAGCAAACAGAGAGACTTCCCATGATGTTTTTACTCCATTAACTTTCGGTCCTCAACCGTGGCATCTTTTGCAGTCACAATATTTGCAGAGAAACATCTTGTTCAGCAGCAACACCTTGGTCTGTATGCGTGGTCCTTTATATTTGTAATTATAGATGAATTATTGAATCTGCTGAACAAATTGCTTTTTCTATCTTCTCGTGTCCAGCTTTCATTCTCTTTTGAGAAACTTTAGGTTCTTTGATGCTTGTTTGAATTAATTTAAGGCTATAAAATTGAGTGCATTAAAATTCCATTTTAATTATCGAAGACTAGATTGCCCGCTTGATGTTTCTGTTAGTTCTAAATTCTTTAGGACCTTACATGATGCCATTCAAATAGTTAGAAAACAACTAGCTTTAGATCAAATAGCTATAGATCACTTGGACCAAAAATCTGGTATAAACAATCAAATGAATTTAAAACAGCCAAGAATCAGATGAAATGCTTGCCAATATGAAAACGGTCGAATGTATCTTTTGAACACAAAAGAAAAATGTGTAATATAATAGATAATGTGTAAAAAGGGTTTCTTTCATTATCTGATTTCATGTTTATGATAGTGATTGGCTTATTTATACACATCTTTCAAATAAAAACAAACTTAGCCGCCAAAAATGACTCCTAAATAAGAGTAAATCAAAGGTAAAAAAAGAGTAAGTCAATTAAGTAATTACATTCCCATAAAACATGGCCTTTGTAACCCATTATTTACGCACTTTTCTAGTGGATTTTTCTATTCGATTCATATTTTGGTAACTACGATTCAAATGAAGTCCTTGATCCTCATGACTTTGGCAAATATGGAATTTCTTTTTAGCGAAAGCAGCATGATTTGAGCATCCATTGATGCTCGCAATTTCACGAATAATTTGTTGTTCTGATAAATCATTATTTCTAACCTCTGTTCGTAACCTTAGTAAACGTTTGTTTACATCTCAATGATGAAGGAGAGTTCGAAAGGTTGAAGGAACTTCTCACAGCATTTCGAGGAAATTAATTGAAAACTTTTCATTGACTTTTCACGTACCTTTAAAATTTAGCAATATATTTTTTTCTCGCAAAAGATTCTCAGCTCGATTCGAAACTGTCCGGATACTGTCCGAAGAAGACAACGATGAAATCAAATATAAATATGGCTACTTACCGAGAACCTGGCTTTTTTTTTTTTTTTTTTTTTTTATAATGTGCCTCTCGACCTAGTTACGTTGACACCATTTTGCTGAAGAGCGTTATATTATTCTTTTGTTTGACTTGCTTTTCCGTTGTCGATCAGGCAGCGGTCCGTCCGCAGTCGTTCTGTTCGTAAAGCGAACCACGCTTGGCCCAATCCACACACACACTTCGACAACTTTGCGCGGCCAACGGATAGGGATGAGAGACTGCGTGGGGAAAACAGAAAATCGCACGCTGCAAAGTCTTCAGTGTGGGCGGAGTTGAAGTCACTTCATTTTGATGTAAAACGGGGAAAAGGGAGAAAAGGGGATGTGGGAGGGAGAGAAGAGGATAAAAGAGCGAAAGAGGTGGAGGGAGTTTGAGGAGGAAGAGGAAGCAAGTTGGGGGGGGGGGGGCAGATGCAGGGTTGAAAGTGGGGGGAGGAGTGCATTTTAGGATCATTTGGGAGAGGGAGAGATGACTTATCTTTTTCGTCCTGTGGAATTTCAATAGATCACACTAGTAATGTTAATAGTGTGTGTGTGTGTGTGTGTGTGTGTGTGTGTGTGTGTGTGTGTGTGTGTGTGTGTGTGTGTGTGTGTGTGTGTGTGTACGCACGCAAACAGTGAAGACCAAGGAAAATTCTCTAGACGCCTTCATCAACATTAGAATATAATTCAACATTAAAATATAATTCCAGTGGAAAAAGACTATACTGCAAAATAAAAGTTAGAGAATTGATAGCAGTAATACTAGGAACGTCACCGCCAATATCCATGATATTAGATGATATTAGAGACTAGGCAACTCTGGCTGATGTAGTGATGCCATATCATGTGCATCACTTTACGATATTGCGTTTGGACTCCTAGCTGCGGGTGTTGTGGGATCGGTGGCTGAGGAAGAGAAGGAGGAGGAGGAAGAAAAGAAGAAGCAGAAAGAGGAGAGGGGGAGGAGGAGAAAAAGAAGAAGCAGAAAAAAGAAGAGGGGGAGGAGGAGAAGAAGAAAGAGAAAAGAAGAAGCAGAAAAAAGAAGAGAAGGAGGAAGAGAAAGAAGCGGAAGAAGGAGAAAAGAAGAAGCAGAAAAAGAATAGGAGGATGAGAAAGAAGAGGAAGAAGGAGAAAAGGAGAAGCAGAAAAAGAAAAGGAGGAGGAGGAGAAAGAAGTAGAAGTAGAAAAAGAAGAGGAAGAGGAGGAGAAAGAAGAGGAAAAAAGAGAAAAGAAAAAGAGGGAGAAGAGGAAAAAGAAGGAACAAGAAGAAAAAGAAGAGGAGGAGGAGCAGGAGGATAAAGAAGAGGAGGTGGAAGAAAAGGAGAGAAAAGATGAGGAGGAGTAAAAGGAAAAAGACGAGATAGAAAAAGGATCGCTAAATAGGAGGCACAGGAAGTATAACAACGCGAGAAGGAGGAGTAGAAAAAAATAACGAAAGAGAAGAGAACGAGAAGGAGGAGGAGAAAGTAGCCAAATAAGGATAGGAAGAGAAGCTGGAGAAGGAGAAAGGGGAAGAAAGAAGAAGAAGAAGAAAACAAAAGTAGGGCAGCAGAAACAAGAAAAATAAATAAATCTGATTGAACAAAAGAGGACAAAAACGCGTATTGACGAAAGGACAATAGACGAAAAAACAACAATGAAAGAGCGGAGAGAAAAGAGAGAAGAACCTTATTTTGATGAGAATTCCCGTCTTGCAAGAGGTTTTTGCAAGAGGTCGCCAAGAGTGTGTTCAGGTGCTCTGTCTTGAAGATTATTTATTATTATGGTTAAGACGGGAGGAGACGGAAAGGAAGAGAAGAAGAAGGGGAGAGAGAGAGAGAGAGAGAGAGAGAGAGAGAGAGAGAGAGAGAGGGAGGGAGGGACGGAGGGAGAGAGAGAGAGAGAAAGAGAGAGAGAGAGAGAGAGAGAGAGAGAGAGAGAGAGAGAGAGAGAGGGAGGGAGGGACGGAGAGAGAGAGAGGGAGAGAGAGAGAGAGAGAGAGAGAGGGAGAGAGAGAGAGAGAGAGAGAGAGAGAGAGGGAGAGAGAGAGAGAAAGAGAGTCAGACAGACAGGAAGAAGAAGAAGAGAGAAAGAGAGGGGAAGAAGAAGAAAAGGGAGAAAGGGGAGAAGGAACAAAAGAAGACGAGAAAGAAGGAAGAGAGAAGAGGAGAAGGATGATAAGGAGAAGGATAAAAAGGAAAAGGAGGAGGGAGAGAAAGAACTAAAGCAAGAGAAGAAAAAAAAATACAAAAAATAAAAGGAAAGGGAAGGAGAGAAAGAGGAAGGAAAGATAGAAGGAAGAAAAGGAAGAGAAAGAAGTTGAAAAAAAATTGAAAGGCTAGGAGTGGAGGGAAGGAAGGAAGAGAGAGAAAAGGGAAGAGAGGGAAAGGAAAAAGAAGAGTGAGGAGAAAGAAAGACTGGAAAGAGAAGAAAAAGGAAAGGTGTAGGGAGAAGGAGAAAGAAAATGAAATAAAAGGTAAGAAGATAAGGAAGAAGGAAAAAAAATAGTGAAGGAAGAACCTTCATCCTTCACTATTAAGAAGAAGGGAAATGAGGGGAAAGGGAAAGTAAGAGAAAAAGAAAAAGAAAGAGGGAGTAAAGAGAATGGAGTCAACGAGAGAAAGATTATTTCACTGCCTGAGAGGGAGTCTTCTTCTCACTCGAAACGTCAAGATATATTATTACTTTAATGATACTAATGATGATAATGATAATAATAACGACAATATCTGAGACCTTTCGTTTCTTGCCTCCCCTCTTTCTTCCTCCCCTCTTCGTCCACTTCTCCCTCCTCTCCTTTGTGCCTTTCTCCCCCTCCCTCCTCCCTTCTCCCTCCTCCCCTCCCCCCTCCCCTCTCTCTACTTCCTTCTCCCTCCCTTCCACTTCCTCCTTTCCCTTTCCCATCCCTAACCCTTCCCTCCCTCCCCTCTCTTTCCCTCCCTCCTTTCTCCTCCTTCCTCCTCTCTCTCTCTCTCCTTCCCCTACTCCACCCATATACTCCCTCCCCCTCCCCCCTCCCTCTCTTTCCCACCCTCCCTCTTCTCCCTTTCTTTCCCTGCCTCCCCTCTCTCTCCCTTCTACTCCTTCCCCTCTCTCTCCCACCTTCCTTCCATCCCTCCTTCCCCCTCCTTCCCTCCTTCCTTCCCTACTCTTCTTAACCTCCTTCCCTCCTTCCTTCCCTACTCCTCCCCCTCCTTCCCTCTTTCCTTCCCTACTCTCCTCAACCTCCTTCCCTCCTTCCTTCCCTCCTCTCCTCAACCTCCTTCCCTCCTTCTTTCCCCCCTCTCCTCTCCTTCCCTCCCTCCCTCCCTCCCTCCCTCCCCCTCCCCCTCCCCCGCCCTTCTGCCATGGAGTGCGTACACAAGGTCTGGCTCGCCGCGGGTGTCACGGGATCACCTTGTAAACGGATACTCGATAAAATACGCGCTGATATAGCTACGTGAAGAGGGTGAGGGGGGAGAGGTTGATGGAGGTGGGTAAGGGTGGGTGGTGGTGGAAGTTGGGGAAGGGTGGGGGTTGATGGAGGCTGGGAAGGGTGAGTGGACAGGGAATGCTGGAGGGATAGGGAAGGACAGAAGGGTAGAGGACGCGGTAGGTAAGGGTGAAATGGAGTGGAGCGTTGGGGAAAGATGGAGGAGACAGGAGAGGGGGAGAACGAGGGGCAAAGAGGGAACATGGAGAAAGCAGGGGAAGGATGGGATAGGGTGGGATGTAGGGGAGGGACGGAGGAGGAGGAGAAAGGGTATAGTACAGGGGAAGGGTGACAGGATGAAGGGTTGGAGACAAGGGGAATAGACAAGGAAAAGAAAAGGGTTGAGGAAAAAGTGTTGGGGAGGGGGGGGGCAGTGAAAGGGAGAAGGGATGAAACGATGAGGGATAAGAAGAAAGAGAACGGGGAGTGAGAAACGGAAGAAAAAGTGACGAAGAGGAAAAACAAATGTTAGGATAGGAGCGAGAGAAAGGAAAATAGTAAACAAGAAAAAAAGGAAAATAGTGGAACAAATTTTTTTTTCTTTCATTTTTCTTTCTTGTGATATATCAAGTTGGCAATTTTCTTTTCTCCTTTTCTTATCGGTTCTTATCATTATTTACCGTTATCATGCAACTCCTCTGCTCTCCTATCTTTGATTTTGTCATCTGATAAGTCTTTTTCATCTAACTTTGTTATTGTCTTACGTTCTGTTATTCTGCTATCTCTCTCTCCCTCTCTTTGTTTGCCTGCTTCTTTGCTTGTCTGTCTGTTTCAGTGTCTCTCTCTCTCTCTCTCTCTCTCTCTTTGTTTGTCTGACATTTTGCTTGTCTGTCTGCCTCAATCTCTCCCCGTTTCCCTCTCCTTCTCCCTCTCCCTCCCCTCTTTTCTTCCTTCCTTATCCTCCCTCTTCTTTCCTCCTTCCTTCCCCCTCTTTCTCTTCCCCCCCTCCCTTCCCTCTCCCCTCTCCTTCCCCCTCTCCCTCTCCCTTCCCCTCTCCCCCCCTCCCACTCCCTCTCCTTCTTCCCTCCCTCTCCCCTCTCCTTCCCCCTCTCCCTCTCCCTTCCCCTCTCCCTCCCTCCCACTCCCTCTCCTTCTTCCCTCCCTCTCCCTCTCCCACCTCTCTTTTTCCCTACTTACCACCTTCCTCATCACCAAAGTATGTCTGATCACCAGCACATCCCCTGCAGCTGGGACGACGCGCAAGGAAGAGAAAAATACAAGATAAAAATGACGAGCTGAGT
>NC_061843.1:13345522-13350522 GCF_019202785.1 Penaeus chinensis | reverse complement strand
GCCAGGTCACGAGGGCCAGAGGCGGGCCAGGTCACGAGGGTCAGAAGCGGGCCAGGTCACGAGGGTCAGAGGCGGGCCAGGTCACGAGGGTCAGAGGCGGGCCAGGTCACGAGGGCCAAGGGCGGGCCATGTCACGAGGGCCAGAGGCGGGCCATGTCACGAGGGCCAGAGGCGGGCCAGGTCACGAGGGCCAGAGGCGGGCCAGGTCACGAGGGCCAGAGGCGGGCCAGGTCATAAGGGCCAGAGGCGGGCCAGGTCACAAGGGCCAGAGGCGGGCGGGGCGTCACGGCGGCTGATTGACTTCCCTGACTTCTCGGGGAGGCGGAAGGAGGCGCTGACGGCTCGCTGGCCTTCCTTCTGCCTCCTGCGCCGAGCTCGTGCCCTTCCACTCTCTCTTTCGTGCGTATTCGGCTCTCTTTTATCTGGGATTTCTTGTTCGTCTTTCGGTCTGTTTCCTTATTGCTGTGTTTTCTTATTTTCTTTCGTGCGTTTTCTGGTATCCTTATTTTCTTTCGTGCGTTTTCTGGTATCCTTATTTTGGCTTTCTTATATCGCTTTTGTCTTTTTCTCCTCTTTCGTCCGTTTTCTTATTCCTTTTTTTGTCCGTTTCTTGTTCCTCTTTCGCTCTGATTCTTAACATTTTTCGTGCATTTTCTTGTCTCCTTATTTGGTCTTTCTTATTAATCTTGCGCTGCTCTCTTCCCTTTTCGCTCTCTCTTTTTCTCTTACGTTCTGTTTCTTATTCTCTTTCGTCCTGAATTGTATCCCGATTATTGGTCTTTGGATTCTTCCTTTTTTCGTTCTTTCTTCTCTTTCTGTGTCGTGTTTCCTTTCTTGAGTTTTCTCCTTCCACCATCTTTTTTTCCCTTTGGTTCCTTCTCATATTCTTTCGTTCTCTATCTCGTCTCCTCTCTTGGTGTTCCTTATTCCTCTTTCGCCCTGTTTTGTGTCCTTCTTCTTCCTCCTTTGCCCTCTTCCTTCTCTTTCTTCCTCTTTTTTATCTTCCTCCGTGAACTTCCTTCTTCCTCCTTCGCCATCTTCCTTTTCCTTTCTCTCCTCCTTCATCCTCTTCTTGGTCTATCCTCTTTTCTCTTTTTTTTATTTTCTCTTTCGATCTTTCCTCTTTTCGTGACGTTGACTGTTGTTTTCTTCGCCTCTTTATCATTCCATTCCTTTATCAACATTCTTCTTTGTCAATAATTTTACGATGCCGATTATAATCAAAAGTTCTGACTTGTTTAAGTAATCTCTTAATGCCTTTCTCACCTTTCTTTAATCACAAAGATAACGATAATGTTAAGAATGATAATTATGATAACGCTTATCATCACTATTACTTGTATTAATAGTGAAGACAACGATGATAATGACAGTAACCAGAATAATGATGATGATAATGATAATAATCACTGTAATTATCATTATCATCATCATTTGTTATCACTGTTCATTGTTCACCGCTCATGTTATTGTTGTAATCATTATTTTCATTATGACTATCATTAGGTAGCTTAAAATGGATCGCTTTTGCGCCCCACAATACCAGCCTTTTGCTCATCAGACTACGAGGAGAGATGAAAAGAAAATAGAGTTAAGAAAAAAAGGCCAATAAATAGAGAGATAGAATAATGACCAAAAACGAACAAATAAAATTTAGGAAAACATCCAAATGAGTAAGTAAATTAATAGAAAGTAAACAGCATGATTATAGATAAAGTCACTGTACATTTCACCAAAATTATCAGTCTCACTATGTCTCTTTTTTCTTTATTTTTCTTCTAATATGACACGACTTTCTTTCTTCTTTCATATTTTTTATACTCTATTGTTTTTTTTTTTCGTTTTCCTTTTCTTTTTGTTTCATTTTTTTCATTTTTCTTTTCGTTATTTTTGTTTTCTTTTTTTCTTTTCCTTCTTTCGATCATTCAAAACACCTCCTTACTTTTTTTTGTTCTTTTCTTTCTTTCATCTATCACTTCTTTCTCTTTCTATCTTTCTTTTCCTTTTCTTTAATCTCCATCGATCTCCTGTCTTTCTTCTATCACTTCTTCCTCTTTCTTTCTTTCCTTCCTTTATTCCTTCATCTCCTTCCATCTCATTTCTTTCTTCCTTCCTTCTTTCTCTTTGAAGTTAGATGCGTCACACGGCCGTCACAAGCGAGGCCACCGCCACGCCCACGAGCAGCAAAGACGCCCGCGCTGACGAACCTAGAGAGGAGAGAGAGAGAGGAGAAGGGAGGGAAGGGAAGAGTGGAATAAGAGGAGGAGAGAGAGGAGGAGAAAGACGTGAGATGCGAGGGAAGAGTGGGCAAGAAAGGAAGGGAAAAGAGAGAGAGAGAGAGATAGAGAGAGAGAGAAAGAGAGAGAAAGAGAGAGAGAGAGAGAGAGAGAGAGAGAAAGAGAGAGAGAGAGAGAGAGAGAGAGAGAGAGAGAGAGAGAGAGAGAGAGAGAGAGAGAGAGAGAGAGAAAGAGAGAGAAAGAGAGAAAAAAAGAGAGAGAGAGAGAGGGGGGGGTGACAGAGAAGCAGAGGAAGAGAGAGAGGGAGAGAGAGAGAGAGAGAGAGAGAGAGAGAGAGACAGAGACAGAGAGACAGAGACAGAGAAACAGACGGAGAGGAGGCAGAGAGAGAGAGAGAGAGAGAGAGAGAGAGAGAGAGAGAGAGAGAGAGAGAGAGAGAGAGAGAGAGAGAGAGAGAGAGAGAGAGAGAGAGAATGAAAATTAGTATCCGGGGAAACATATAATCGAAAAATGTACATGGAAATAGAAAACGAAATCTAGAAAGCCGTTTTCCGTTTTCAGTGGTTAATGATATTTTGTAATTTATCGTATATATATACATGTAAATGATATCATGTTTGTGCATGCAAGCATCTACCCCTCCCCCTCCCCCCCCCCCCCCCCCTACCGCTTTGCCTCTCTCCCCTCAAGCAAATACAGCGTTACTCATTGCTTTACTCACCCCCCACCCCCCGCCGTGAATTGATCCCCCCCTCCCCTCCCCCTATCTCAATCAGCGTGCTTTCGGTAATGCTCTACTCTCCTTTTTTCTGGAAATATGAAAACACAGAGATAGAGAGAAAAAGGAAAAAAGAGAGAAGAGAGGAGCGAGGGTTGGAGGGGGTAGTGGAAAGGAGGAGAGGAGAGAGAAGAGAATTTAATTAAAACCGCAAATTTGTTTCTGGCCGAGGCGAGGCAAGCAATCGTTCGTTTGCCTAGCTCGAAGCCGAAGCCGGTGCCAGCGCTTTCGAAACATGCTTTTCCCAATCGCGTATTAGGGAGGGAAGGAGGGAGGGAGGGAGGGAGGGAGGGAAGGAGGAGGAGGGAGAAAGAGGGGGAGGGAGTTGAGGGTAAAGATAGGGAGAAGAGGTTTCGTGGGGTTGGTTGGGGAAGCGAGATAAGAAGAAAAGGAGAGAGATAAAGGGGTTTGGGAAGATGGAAGGAGGTGAAGGCGAAAAGAAGGGAGAAGAGGCGAAGGAAAGATAACGAGGGGAGGAAGGAGGTTAGGGAAGGAATAGGGGGAGCAATAAGGAGAGAAGAGGGTGGGGAGGAGGAGGTCTGATGAGACTGGCTGGGGAGAAGGGAGGTTGGGGAAGGCGTAGGGAAAGGCGTAGGCGTAGGGGAGAGGGGAGGGGGAAGGGGGTTATACCATGTTTGGGGGGGTAACTTGAAGGGGTAGGAGGATGGGAAATACGGTCGGGGGGGGGGGGGGGGATTAGGTTGGCGTAGGGTGATAGTGAAAGTAGGAGGGAGAAGACAACAGAAAGAGAAAGAGGGTATAGATAGGAAAAGAAGAGAGTAGAAAGAAGAGAAGAAGTAGAGAGATTGAAAAAGAAACAACAACAGAAGAGTGATTATAAATACAAGAAAATGAAGAGAAGAGAAAGAGAAAGGGACGAAGAGAATGAAAAGGGAGGGAAAGGGAGACGGAGGATAGTTTTAATCGTTGCTGAATCCAATTTGTTGACTCGGTGCTGCCTCGTCTCCGGAAGGGATGTTGCAAAACCATTTTGACCCCCCCCCCCCTCATGCAAAGGAGGGGAAGAGAGAGATAGAGGAAGGGGAGAGGGAGGGAGGGAAGAAGGAGGGAGGACAGGGGGGAAGGAATCATTGCAGAGGGATGTTGAAAAAAAACAAGAGAGGAAGGAAATAAGGGAGGAAGAGAGAGAGAAAAAGGAGAGAAAGGGAGGGAGTAAAGCAGGAAGTGAGAGAGAAATGAGGGAAATGAGGAAGGGGTGTATTGATAAGCGAGATATATCGGCTGTGAGAGGGAGGAGGGAAGAAAGGAGAGGGGGAGGAAGGAGGGAAAAAGGAGGGGTCTTAGAGGGAGAGAGGAAGGAAAAGGGGGAGGGAGGGAGACAAGGAGAAAAAGGAGGAAGAAAAGGAAAGAGTGAGGGAGACAAGAGGATAGAGGAGGAAGGAAAGGAGGGAGGGAGGGAGACAAGGTGGAAGAAGGGAAGGAAAGGAGGGAGGGAGGGAGACAAAGAGGAAGTGGGGAAAGGAAAGGAGGGAGTGAGGGAGACAAAGAGGAAGTGGGGAAAGGAAAGGAGGGAGTGAGGGAGATAAGGAGAGAGAAGGAAAGGAAAGGAGGGATTGAGGGAAACAAGGAGAAAGAGGGGGAAGGAAGGGAGGGAGGGAGGGAGACAAGGAGAAAGAAGGAAAGGAAACGAGAGAATGAGGGAGACAAGGCTGATGCGAGGGAGAGAGGGAGGGAGAGAGAAGGGGGGAAGGGGAGCGCCCAGACTTCGCCACATCTGATCTTTCTAGCAATTACCTGTGCTACTTTTAAAGGGTTTCTGATGTAATGGGATTAATTCCGTCGAACACTTTTCCTTTCTTCTTTGCTTCGGTGTTTAAGCGGGTGTTTAAGTACGGGGGGTGGGGGGAGGAAGAGGTCCAGTGTCTGTCTGTGTATGAGTGTGTGTTTGTTAATCTATGCATGAGTGTGTGTTTGTTAATCTAGGCATGTGTGTGTGTGTGTGTGTGTGTGCGTGTGTGTGTGTG
>NC_061843.1:13337038-13339538 GCF_019202785.1 Penaeus chinensis | reverse complement strand
CGCAACGTGTTCGGGTAAGTAAAAACAATATCAATTCCAACGCCTTTAAACATGTGTCTTTTTTCATCGAGGGACGGGTTATACGGAATAATTAAAAGATTATTGTCACTATCCTGTTGAGTATTACGGGAATGAGTGTAAAACTTCCATCTCGCAGATGAATGAGCCTGCTTTAAGAAAAATCGAGGATATCCTAATTTAGAGAACGTATCAAATATGACGTCAATTTCTCGATCGATAAATTCATTATCACAAATCCTATATGCTCTCAGAAACATGGACGAGACTACTGATTTCTTAACATACAACGGGTGATTCGAGAAAAAATGAAGGTAATTAGCGGTGTGTGTAGGTTTACGGTAAACTGAAAATTTAAGCGTGCCATTTTCATTGAATAAAAGGACGTCGAGAAAAGGCAATTTACCTGAATCTTCCCATTCAACTTTGAAATTAATAGTACACGCGAGGTTATTGAGTTTACCGAAAAAATCATCAAAGTCTAAACGGTTTACTTGCCACAAAGAAAAAATGTCATCAACATAACGAAACCAAATCGTGTCGGGAGGGAGAATAGACGGAAGGAGTTCAGATTCAAACAACTCCATATATAAATTCGCAAGGACCGGACTTAAGCTACTTCCCATCGCGATACCATTGATTTGTTTATAAAATCCGCCGTCAAAAATAAAGACATTATTCGAGACACACAAGCGGATGAGCTCGATAAAGCAATTGACCGGAATAGGGATCTTCTCATGAGATGAATAAAGGTTTCTTTCAAGGAAATCTAGCACATCGTCAAGCGGGACATTAGTGAACAAGGAATCTACGTCAAAACTCACTAATTTCTTACCGTGCGTCGGCAAGTTTCTAACCTTATCCATGAAATCCATAGAATGTTTGATATGATTATTAGAGAATGATCCCATAAAAGGAGATAGAACCCTCGCTAGCCAAGAGTCTAAAGGACGGGTAACTGAGTTGCAAGACGAAATTATAGACCTTAGAGGGACACCCTGTTTGTGAGTTTTAGGAAGGCCATAAAAATACGGAATGGAGGGATTAATCGTTCTAAAGCGATCGAAAAATTTGGGGTCGGGACATTTAGCAGCAATACGCCTGAGGTTTTTACGAAAAGATTCCGTGACTGATGGGTAAGGGTTAGAGCGCAGTTTTTGATACGTTGAGTCGTCGTTCAGGAGGGAATGAGCTTTGCTTATATAATCTGATTTATCAAGTATAACTACGTTATTACCTTTGTCGGCTTTGGTAATTATAATGTCCAAATTGCGTTTAAGTGATTTGGTGGCCAAAAAATAACGTCGGGGTAAGCCTTTAAAATCGTCAAATAAATCAAGAATCGGATTTAACATAACACCTTTAAGGTAGCTAAGATCTTTCAACGAGGATTTGTTATGCTTCGCAATGAAACTATCAAGACCTTTAATATAATCTAAACAATGATTAGCGCCGGGTTTGGTAGCAAACGATAAACCGAAGCCTAAAAGTTCGGTTTCATAACGTGACAGGGAATAAGACGATAGGTTTACGACCTCTGAAGAGGAACTCGTGAAGAGTTCGAAACGTTACATTTCAATTTCAAACATTTCAATTTCAATTTTATTTTCTTACTGTGGCGATTTTCCTTTCGTATATATATATATATGTAAATATATGTACATTTATGTGTGTGTATATATATATATATACGTATGTGTGTGTGTGTGTGCGTATATATATGTGTGTGTGTGTGTGTGTGTATATATTTATATATATATATATATATATATATATATGTGTGTGTGTGTGTGTGTGTGTGTGTGTGTGTGTGTGTGTGTGTGTAGATATAGATATAGATAGATAAATAGATAGATAGATAGATATGTATATATATATGTATAGATAGATAGATATGTATATATATGTATATATATGCAAATATATACATATATATATATATATGTGTGTGTGTGTGTATTTGCATATATGTGTGTGTGTGTGCATATATATATATATATATATATATATATATATATGTATGTGTGTATATATATATATAAATATGCTAGTCGACTTTGCGGAGGCTCGGTCAGATTCTTCGAAAAAAGACTAGAGCGGAAGTGGACATGGAAGTCGCCATCGGACATCAAAAACGAAATTGACTTCATAATTTCAAATAGGCGAGATATAGTAAAAAAAAAATGGAAGTTAATATTAAAGTAAATGTTGGCAGCGGCCATAGGTTGGTCAGAGGCCAAATTAAATTACACCTCAGAAGGGAACGGAATAACCTAATACGAAAACTGCAGCCAAATTTGGCTAACTTGAAGACCAAAGCGACAGAATTTAGCATTAACATCCAAAACAGATATTCACTTCTCAGCGACGAAGATCTCAACATTGACCAAATCAACAAACATTTCAATGACATAATAAAGGAAGCTGCACTTGAAGTAGGCGGTAAGAACGTCAAACAAAACTCCAGTAAGCTCTCGATAGA
>NC_061843.1:13324738-13331938 GCF_019202785.1 Penaeus chinensis | reverse complement strand
CCAATTTCAGATTTGCCGAAGCTATTTAATAGACATGCCATGTAATGAGGAGTCACAAGCAATATATTATATATGAGATGACTGTTATTGAGAACGCGTCAAGAGATTGTTTTCCTGATCACTCTACCTCCCTGTGCAAACGGCCTATTTATAGATTTTTTATTATTTTATATCCAGTATATATCTAGTTTGTGCAAATAATAGCTTACTGCCCATTGTGTCCCATGGTTGATCTTGTTTACTTTTAATTGGCTTGTATTTGCTTCAAAACAAAGAAATGTTAAACAGATTGATAAAAGGGGATAATTCATGTTCACCTGTTTCTATTTGATCTATAAATTAAATAAGTTCCGGGAATTATCTAGAAAGGCAGGAGATCCACAGTAAAACATCTGTGCCATACGAGGGACGAGGGACAATCATGGAATAAAATACGGTGTCTAATCTCTTAGTTTTGTTTCTTTCCCTTTTTCTCTCTTTTTCTCTTTGCTTCTCACTTCTCTGTCCTTTCTCTCGATCTGTCCAGTTATCTATCTATCTTTCAACTTATTTCTGTATCAGCCAGTCTCTCTCTCTATCTATCTATCTGTCTGTCTGTCTATCTATCTATCTATCTATTTATCTCTCTATCTATCTATCTACCTACCTACCAATCAATGTAATTCTCTCACTCTCTCTCTCTCTCTCTCTCTCTCTCTCTCTCTCTCTCTCTCTCTCTCTCTCTCTCTCTCTCTCTCTCTCTCTCTCTCTCTCTCTCTCTCTCTCTCTCTCTCTCTCTCTCTCTCTCTCTCTCTCTCTCTCTCTCTCTCTCTCTCTCTCTCTCTTTGTCTTTCTCTCTGTAAGTAGACCGTATCATGGGACTTGTTTTGTCGGTTCGTTGCCAAGGACTGTGCGAATCCTGCTTACCAGCATTCTTTTCATAAGGATGGATCGTAAGTGAAGGAGGGGAGGAAGGGAGGGAGTGGGGAGGAGGGGCAGAGGGAGTAGAGGAAGGGGGAGGGGAGGGGAAGGGAGGGAGTGGGGAGGAGGGGCAGAGGGAGTAGAGGAAGGGGGAGGGGAGGGGAAGAGGGAAGGGAGGGAGTGGGGAGGAGGGGCAGAGGGAGTAGAGGAAGGGGGAGGGGAGGGGAAGTGGAAAGGGAGGGATGGAGGTGGAAGGGGAAGAGGAGGAAGGAGAGAGGAAGGGAGGGGAGAGGAAAGATGGGAGGAAGAAGGGGATGAGGAAGGAAGGGAGGAGAGAATGAGGAGAGAAAGGAAAGGAAAGGAGGAAGGAAAGAGGAAGGAAGGGAGAAGAGGGATAGAAGAAGGGAGGAGGGATAGAGGGATAGGAGAAAGAGAAGGGAGGGAGAGTAGGAGGGAAGAGAGAGAGGGGAGGGAGGAAAAAGAGAGGGAAGGGAGGAAGAGAGAGAAGGGTAGGAGGGAAGAAAGAGAGGGAAGGGAGGAGGGAGGAGGGACAAAGGGATAGAAGAAGAGCGAGAAGGGGGGAGGGAGGTGCAGGAAGTGGCATGATGGTCTCCATGGTGTTGCTGTTGTTTTTACATGTGCTGTAGCGCACATGTGTGTGTGTGTGTGTGTGTGTGTGTGTGTGTGTGTGTGTGTGTGTGTGTGTGTGTATGTGTGTGTGTATGTGTGAGTGTGTGTGTGTGTGTGTGTGTGTGTGTATGTGTGAGTGTGTGTGTGTGTGTGTGTGTGTGTGTGTGTGTGAGTGTGTGTGTGTGTGTGTGTGTGTGTGTGTGTGTGTGTGTGTGTGTGTGTGTGTGTGTGTGTATGTGTGAGTGTGTGTGTGTGTGTGTGTGTGTGTGTGTGTATGTGTGAGTGTGTGTGTGTGTGTGTGTGTGTGTGTGTATGTGTGAGTGTGTGTGTGTGTGTGTGTGTGTGTATGTGTGAGTGTGTGTGTGTGTGTGTGTGTGTGTGTGTATGTGTGAGTGTGTGTGTGTGTGTGTGTGTGTGTGTATGTGTGAGTGTGTGTGTGTGTGTGTGTGTGTGTGTGTGTGTGTGTGTGTGTGTGTGTGTGTGTGTGTGTACGTGTCTGTGTTCGTGATTCAAAAAATAATAATAATATACTGAAGGCATAAATCCCCCACGCGCGAGAGTGTGTTCTCCAAAATTATATTTAACATCCATATATTAGACAGAAAAAAAGAGAGAAGAAGAGAAGGGAGGAAAATAACAGAAAGAGGAAAGGATAAAGGAACAAAGACAAGAAAAGAAAAAGCAATAAATGAGGGAATAAGCCACAAAGTGAAAATGGAGACGCAGTAAAATTCATTCACTATAACACATGATACATTTTTAGGTTATAAGATTTCCCTTTTTAGTGTAAATATAGTAGATTAAACCTGATTCTGATGTGGAATATTTCGAGGAACCTGAAATTACACACGAAAAAATGAGCCATTGTTGGTTCTTAATAATCCTATTAATAACATACTAACATTATTATTGTCATTTTGATATTTTCATTTTCATTTTTTTTTTTTTTTTTTTTAATCTACCCTTTTTAATCGTTTTCCTTAAATTTCTATTTTTTTTCTCGGTCGGACTTTTTTTTTTTTTTTCCATGCGCTTTTTCTTTCTTTCTTTTTTTATCGTCAGCATCATTATTTCCGCGGCGTTAAAATCATCAAGACTTCGCCCCTTGCAACATCCCGTTCGTCAATACCATCAGCTGTTTCCATTCCTCAAAGGGGGAATGAAAGACACGATTAGGTATTACGAACCTAATCACAGTAATTACAGTAATCACCAATCATCATTATCATCATTATCTCAGCCATTAATACCATCGTTATCAACCATTCTAACGCGGACTATCTCGCCGACTCGCTCCGCATGCATGAATCCTTAATCCGGATGGCGTTCGCATAAAGCCTTGAATTTCCTCGGTGACTTTATGCCTTATGCGAACGCGGAAATCGGGAGACAAAAGAGCGTCGCCAAGCGTAGACTCATAGACACCTTACCTGATATGATCATTTCAACACTTGAATTGTTCATTAACCTTTTGATTCGAAAACTAGAACTCATTTCTAGAGAAGGGATTTACATGTAATCTTCAGGGCGAGGTTTTACTAGGCCTTTAATCCGCCATTTTACATGTTTTTCCGCGCAATTTAGCCGAGAAAAGGCGGGAGCTAACGAGTTAATGCGCGTTCGGATAATCGTTCGTGTAAGAGGAATCTGGATAGACTGTCTTCTCTTCGTTCAGGAACTTGTGGTTATTCCTTTTGTGCATTTATCCCTTACATTTATCATTATCACTACTACTACTACTATTACTACTACTACTACCATTACTGTTTTTATTACATTTACGCTTATTGTCATTGCCATCTTATTGATAATAGTAATAATAATAATAACAATAATCATAATGATAATAATATCAATAATAATGATAATGATAATAATGATAATATTATCATTATCATTATTACTACTGTTATTACAATTATCATTATTATTATTATTATTATTATTATTATCATTTCTGATATCACAATTATGATTATCGTTATTATTATCATTATTATTGTTGTTAATATTATTATTATTATTATTATTATTATTATTATTATTATTAATATTATCATTATCATTGTTAATATTGTTATCATTATTATTATAACTATTATCATTATTGGTATTATTATCCTTATTATCATCATTGTTGTTGTTGTTACTATCATTATCATTATTATTATTATTGTTACAATTACTATTATAATTATTATTATTACTATTATTATTATTGTCATTTTTGTTTTTATCATTATCATTATCATTTTTATCCTTATTATTATTTTCTCATCATTATCATTATTATTATTATCATTATTATTATTTTTATCATTACTATTATTATTATCATTATTATTATTATTATTATTATTATTATTATTATTATTATTATTATTATTATAACTATCATTACTGTCATCTTCATCAATACCATCCTTCTCATCAATGTTATTCTCATTATAACAAGAAAGAGAGAGAGAGAGAGAGAGGGAGGGAGGTAGAGAGAGAGAGGGAGGGAGGGAGGGAGGGAGGGAGGGAGGAAGAGAGAGAGAGAGAGAGAGAGAGAGAGAGAGAGAGAGAGAGGGGGGGGGGGGGGGGAGGGAGGGAAAGAGAAAGAGAGAGAGAGAGAAAGAGAGAGAGAGAGAGAGAGAGAGAGAGAGAGAGAGAGAGAGAGAGAGAGAGACGGAGACAGACAGACGGTTAGATGAAAAGAGAGAACAGAGTAGAAATATGATAGAGAAAAGAAGAGAGTCCAGAGGGAGATAACAGAGAAGAGAGATAACAAGGAAAAAAAAACCTTAAAAAAAATGGCGTCCATCTGACTGTGCTATATTCATTTTCCTTTTTTTTCTTTCTTTCTTTTTTCCTTTTATCGAAAATTGAACACTTGCCTCCTCAGCTCTTCACCGCCCTCGCCTCTCTTTCCAGTAGCTGCAGGCAGAGTCAATTTGCCATGTGTAATATTCTGTTAATGGGACACCGTACTCTACACTGTAAGGGATTTTCATTTTGTATCAATCGGTTATAAATATTGTAACGTCAGGCTATGGCAAATAAAAATCCTCTAGTATGCATTAATATTTTTTTTAGTCATTCCATTGATATTTTTTTCATTCCTTTTCATGAGCAGAGTCTTTACCTATATGCAGTCTCAAGGACAAAGTCAATTTTAACTTTCCAAATAGTGCAACGTCAGTCACAGGGTATATATGAACAGAAACAGGATCCACTATATTGCATTGTTGCAGACGTTCTATTAACAAGTGCAACTGCTTGTTGTACTTTCTCTCTAGCAATGAATCCTAAATTTCAAAATCGTTCAATGTCAGTCCTAGAATATATATGTACAACAATATGTAACCTCTAAACTGTTTATGTAATGGTAGTATATATTTTTCCCGTTGCAGAGTCTGTTAACAGTGACTATATCTATTGTATATGTTTCCCCTCTATTTCAAATTGAATTTTAACATTCACAAAAAGCTAGTCCTAGGATATATAGGCTGTATAGCAACATGGATTCCCTTAATTGTTTGATATGTATTGACAATGTATATTTTTCCCCTGTTGTAGAGTTTCTGTGTCTGTTAACAATGAACGCGTTTGTATTTTTCCTCGCTGATTTTTTTCCGTTCTTAAATATCTCTCAATTGTTGTGAATCCCTTAAATAGCTAATGCAATAACTATTTATATTTCTGTACTGATAAAGAGCAGCAAATCGTGAACAAGGACACTTTTTCTCTCGAGTTCAGATTGAACTTTATTTCTAGTCAAACATTTGTAAAAAAAATGCCTACTCGCCTACGTATGGCAACACTGAGTTTAATAACACTAACTGTAACCAAAGGTCTGCTCTTCTCTTCAGTAATTAGTCGCATTAATAATGTTATGCTTTCTGACATCAACCTATCTAGTTTCCCGGCTGGATATAATAACGGATGTATCTATTTTAATTAGTCTATGAATGAAGGTCCAAAAATTAAAACTGCTGTTAGATAGTCTCTCACGCACGTACGCACAAGCACGTGTGTACAGTCAACTCGAGGGAAAATGTTGACAAGAACCACGTACAAACACACACAGGTACAAATAGAAACACGCATGTACATATACAAACACACACACCGGCACATATACATGTGCACACGCAAACACACATAGGCACATATGTAATTGCACGTACAAACACATACGTACATAATAGAAACGTACAAGAACGCAAATACACAAACATGAAACGAAACGCATAGAAACACACTCAAGCACACGCACATAAACAGTCAACCAAAAATTCACACATGAACACATTCACAGACACACACAAGCACAAACCACGAACAAATACACGTACATACACATTCCCACTGTACGTATTATATCGTTTGAATCAGTAAGAAAATTGAGCGATTCCCAAACAAGTTCCTGCCATCTTTTTTTTTTTTTCCTCCTAAGTGACCTCTTTCGCTGTCTCCTCCTCCCCCCCCCCCCCCTTCATCTCCCCAACTACCCGCCATCTTTTTTCTTTCTCTGTGACCTCTTTCGCCTCCCTCCTTCCTTCCTTTCTATCCCCTCCCTCCATCTCTCCTTTTGATTCCCTCCCTCCTTGCTTCATGTCCCCTTCCTCCTTCCCTCTTCTCCCCTCCCTCCCTCCTTCCCTCTTCTCCCCTCCCTCCCTTCTTCCTTCCTTTCCCCTCCCCTCCTGTTCCCTTCTCCCTACCCTTATTCCCCTGCTTTCTCTCTTCCCCCATTCCTCCCTTTTCCCTCCTTCCTATTTTCCCATAACTCCCTGCTCACTTTCCCCCTTCCCCTCTACCCCCTCCCCCCTACTCCCCCCCTTAGTACCCCACTTCTCCCTACCCATTTCCCCCAATAAACCCTTCCCCCCTTCCCTCCTTCCCCCACTATCCCTTTCTCCCTTCCCCCTTCCCCCCCTACACACTTCTTCATCTCCCCCTTCCCGCACAACTCCCTCCTCCCTCCCTCCCTTCCCCACTACATCCTTCTCCCTTCCCTCTTTTCCCCCATCTCCCCTTTCCTTCCTTCCCTCTCCCCTCCCCCCTTCCCCCTTTCCCTTCCCCCCCACTTCCGTTTTTCCCCTACCATCCCCTTCCCCTTCCCCCCGCCCCCCTCTCTCCCTGATGTTGCTGATATCGTGATTGCTTCTTTTATCGCTTGGAATGGGGGGGGGATATGGGGGAGGGGTTGTGGGGGTGCGGGGGGGAGGGTAAGGAGGTTCAGGGGTTATTAGGCATAGGGGTATGGGGGAGAGGGTTAAGGGAGGGGAGAGGGAAGGGGTTAGTTCGACAGAGGGGTAAGGAGGGAGAGGGATAAGGGAGAGAGAGGGGTAAGAGGGGGGTTTGGAGTCGGTATTGAGGTTAGAGGGTTAGGGGAAGGGGGGGGGGGTGAGTGAGAGGATGGTGCAGAGGGGGAAGGGGGGGGTGGAATAGACGTCGGGGAATGAACTTCGAAGACTTAGAGAAGGAGGGTGGGGATGGGAGGGGGAGAGGCAGGGGGTGGGGGAGGCTTTGGAATTGTGTATTTCTTTCTTTCTATTCTCCTGATTCTCTCTCTCTCTCTCTCTCGCACACACACAAGGGCCTAATTATGGTCAAATCATGATCATGATATTGACCAGATTTGTTTTCACATACATCGATTACTAGAACTACCTTTTTTTTAAA
>NC_061843.1:13314738-13317238 GCF_019202785.1 Penaeus chinensis | reverse complement strand
AGAACAACAACAAAAATGGTATAATGAGAATTGAAATGTGTGTTTGATTTTGTCTCTTGTTCTGCTAAACACTAGGCAAGCATGTTGCAAGACCTCATATTTACTTCTTATTTATTTCATGTATTTATTGTCGTACAGGGACAGTTAAAGCAGTCTGCTGAAAAAGGCACAGAATAAATAGCGTGCGTAGGATTTAGTTTTAGTGCACAAATGTTTTTCTTCGCAAACGTTTTTCTTACGGTCATGTTGAAAGTTCTGAAAGGATACAAACTCTGTTTTTGTAGATGGTTTTGTAAAATCCGACAGCACACTGAACCATTGCTAAATGACACACATATATAGGACACACTTATGACAATATATAAACAGTTTAAGAGGGGTTACAAAGCGACAGAGCCCGATGACGTCACCGTGCCTGGAATGGCTGGAAAATAATTTGTATATTTTACTTGATGTTGTTATACTTAAAAGATAGAAAAAAAAGAAGCTACAAAGTTTTACTTATGCTCCGTACTATCAACAGCCACCAGCATACTCAAGGAAAAAATTAATTTCATTTTTGGGTTGCACATGCTGGATGAAAGTGCGGCTAACTCTTTATAAGTACCGTGGATTAGTGTAATTCTCTGTCACACTTCATTTAATTATGTTATTTATCTTCTTGTTCAATTAATAGTGGCTCATTTCTTGCTGTAACAATGTCTCAGTGTAATTCTGCTTAATCATATAGTGGTAATGTGATTTGTGCGCATGCAGCTCGCGATTTGTTTTAATTCTATACGTTGATGATGTGTCACTGCTCTACACCGGTGTGTGTGTGTGTGTATGTGTGTGTGTGTGTGTGTGTGTGTGTGTGTGTGTGTGTGTGTGTGTGTGTGTGTGTGTGTGTGTGTGTGTGTGTGTGCGTGCGTGCGTGCGTGTACTTGCATATAGATATATGTATATAACCTTAAATCGTGACGCAGAAGAGACATCTCGATTCACTATATCGTTACCTCCAAAGTACAATTAATCCCCAGATTATTTCCAGCAGATCGTTGTAAACTAACATTTCCAGAACTCGGTTTGTTTTTTCTTTCCCACTTACATTTCTTTCTGTTTTTTTTAATATTCCTTCTTTTTTTCTCTCTGTCTCTTTCTCTCTTTCTGTCTCCCTCCTGCCTTCCCTCCCTCCCTCCCTCCCTTCCTCTTTATACCTATACACACATTTTTCTCTGTTGCAAATCCGCTAAACAATGATAATGAGTTGCTCTATCTGTCTCGCCCATTGCATGTCAGATTGCAAGCTGGGATATATGTTGACACTTTTTTCCACGCTGTTCCGTGTGACGCAACATATATCATGCGCGCTGTTTTGGTTTGAGCTCTCGCATGATTCCCCATCATGTGTGGCATTAGTTGATGAGCTGTGTGATTGTGTAGCCGTTTTGCATGTAAGGGTGTTCTTTATATATGTATATATATATATATATATATATATATATATATATATATATATATATTCTCTCTCTCTGTCTCTCTCTCTCTCTCTCTCTCTCTCTCTCTCTCTCTCTCTCTCTCTCTCTCTCTCTCTCTCTCTCTTTATCTCTCTCCCTCTCTCTCTCTCTCTCTCTCTTTCTCTTTCTCTCTCTCTCTTTTTCTTTTATTTCTTTTTTTCCTTTTCACTTCTTCTTCTCCTTTCTTTTTTCTTTCTTTTTTTTCTTTTTTTTTTCTTTTTTCTTTCTTTCTTTTTTTCTGTTTTTTTTTTCTTTCCTTCTTTTTTCTTTATTTTCTTTCTTTTTAGTTTTTTATTTCTTCTTTTTTCTGTTTTTTTTCTTTCATTCTATTTTCTTTTTCTTTCTTTCTTTTTCCTTTTTTTCTTTTTTACATCTGTCTTTCTGTTTTACATTCTTTCTGTTTCTCTGTTTATCTTTCTGTGTCTCTTTCTCTCTCTCTCTCTCGCTCTTTCTCTCTCTCTCTCTCTCTCTCTCTCTCTCTCTCTCTCTCTCTCTCTCTCTCTCTCTCTCTCTCTCTCTCTCTCTCTCCATCCCTCTCACTTTCCTCCCCATCCTCTTTCCCAATCTCTCAATCCCCTGTCACTCTCTTTCCCTTTCCCTCTTCCGCCCATATCCCCGCCCGTCCGCCCTCTTTCTCCATCTCTCCTCCCTCCCTCTCCCTTTCCTCCCCTTCTCTTCTATCCCTCCGTCCCTCCCTCTCCCTCCTCCGCTCTTATCCCCGTCCGCCCGTCCGCCCTCTTTCTCCATCTCTCCTCCCTCCCTCTCCCCTCCGTCCCCCCGTCCCTCCCTCCCTCTCCCCTCCGTCCGTCCGCCCTCTTTCTCCATCTCTCCTCCCTCCCTTCCTCTCCCCTCCGTCCCTCCGTCCCTCCCTCCCTCTCCCTTTCCTCCCCTTCTCTTCTATCCCTCCCTCCCTCTCCCCTACGTCCCTCCCTCCCTCCCTCCGTCCTCCTCCTCACTTCGCAGCTTTTCCACTTGCTTAAAGCACGGGCTAAAATCACGCCGTT
>NC_061843.1:13287238-13292238 GCF_019202785.1 Penaeus chinensis | reverse complement strand
GGCGCACGCTTGTGACCATCATTAAGCCTTTCAGTTTCTCATTAGGCGCGCGTGGCGAGTCGACGGACCCGCTTTTCTAAGACGGTCGGGATTTCGGCTGCGAATCCACATCACTCATCAGCTGTTTTTGGCGCCGTGAATTTGGGTCTGTTTTGTCCTTTTTTGTTTTTTTGTTTTGTTTTTTTGTTTTCCTTTTTTTTTTCTCTTTGGTGGTAGTGTTTCGTAGAACGACGTAAAGAGTGGGGACTTTGTAAGGGTTATTAACGCACAGATGTTTAGTTCTAAAGGAAGAGATTAATTAAAAACGAGAGGGAAAAGGGGAGATTAAGTTATGTTTATATATGTTTCTTTCTATGTCTCGAAGAGAAATTGTTCCTCTATTTCTCTTCGTCTATCATTTCCTCACTTATTCGATTATCGTGAAAGAAAATATTAATAATCATGGTAATTGAGAAAAGGGGAGAAAATCGTTCCCAAGCAGTTTTTTGGCCGCCCTCAGATGCCTTCCGAGGCTCAGAAAGCTTTCGTTTTTTAAGAGAACGAAACTCCTGGTCGACTTCGAGGCGGGAAAGAGAGCAAAAGAACAGTGTGAACAGCAACCGCCGACAGCGACGCCAGGTGGAGTCAGGTGGTTTTCCCCGAACGAGGTCGTCAGTCACATGGCGTCCGGGGCGTCGTGTGTGGGAGCAGCGCGGAGCCGGGAGCCACACCTCCTGCACCTCCGGGGTCGCGGGCAACACTGACTCGGCGCTCGCCTGGCGGGATGATCGCCTCTTCGTCGCCGCCGCCGCTACGCCGCGCCGCGCCGCCACACGAAGACTGGACCGCCGTTCTGGCCTCTTCGGCGTTACTGCCACCGCGCTACTGTTTCCCTGCCGCTACTCTTTGCTGGCTTCGCGGCCGCTACCTCCTCCCCTTGCCGCCACACTGTGCCGCTACCGATGCCTTTTACCGCTATGCTTTGTGCCGCCGTTACCAACACGCTTCTCGTACTGCTCGATTTTTTTTTTTTTCCTTTACCGATGTATTTTATCGTTACTAGTGCCATCCCTTGCAACTGCCATCGCCCTGATCATGTCCTTCCTACTATCCCCCCCTTCCTCTTTGCCCATGTTACTAGCACTCCCAAGCAAATTGCTATTTCCCTATTTTCAAAGTTACTACCCATATCAGCCAGCAGTGCCCATTTCTAATTTCGCCTACCACTATTTCTACCCAAATTGTTACCGTTTCATGCCCATAATCTCAGCTCAGCTCATACTGCCCTGATTTCCTTCTCAGGTACCCAACTATTACCAACTAAGTCATCGCCATTTCCAGTGTGAAACGCCTATTATTATCCTGCTGCCCCATTACGTTCCTATGCCCATATCTATCTCCGTTTTTCCTTTTGCTAGATACGTTAAAGCCATTTCCGTTCATCATCTATTTCCTATCCAGCTGCCACTATTAATATCTCGACTACCACCATTTTAACTGGATTACCACCTCTTATTTCCAACCAGAATACCACCATTTCCAAACTGCCATTAATTCCAACCAGAATAACACGATTTCCCACCTAACAGCCCTTATTTCCAACCAAAATACCTCCATTTCCAACCAAACTGCCCTCATTTCCAACCAGAATATCTTCATTTCCAACCAATAAGTTTTTATTTCCAATCAGAATAACACGATTTCCTACCAATCTGCCATTATTTCCAACTAGAATACCTCCACCATTTCCAACCAACCTGCTCTTAGTTCCTAC
Source organism: Penaeus chinensis (assembly GCF_019202785.1). Classification (NCBI taxonomy): domain Eukaryota; kingdom Metazoa; phylum Arthropoda; class Malacostraca; order Decapoda; family Penaeidae; genus Penaeus; species Penaeus chinensis. The sequence goes on along the minus strand of NC_061843.1, from coordinate 13,290,485 downwards.
CAGAATACCTCCATTTCCAACCATTCTGCCCTTATTGCCGACCATAATAACACGATTTCCAACCAAACTGCCCTTAATTCGAACCAGAATAAACATTTTTCCAACCAAACTGCCCTTATTTCTAACCAGAATACCTCCATTTCCAACCAGTCTGCCCTTACTTCCAACCAGAATACCACGCTTTCCAACCAAACTGCCCTCATTTCCAACCAGAATAAACCTTTTCCAACCAAACTAACACCATTCCCAACCAAACTGCCGCCGCTTCCACCCCCGATGCCCATTTCCCGCAGATTGAAAGGAAGCACATATCGAGACGAAGAATGGTTTAATTAAAGCAGCTCCAAATAATTCAGACACGGGCGAGGTGAAGGATAGGGAAAAGGATAGATTACTGGACTCTGTGATAAGCAAGGGATACTTAAGAATTCTGATTTCAGGTATGAAGAAGCAGGAACTTTGGAGGAAGGCGATGGAGTAGATTTTTTTTTTCTTTTTCTTTTCTTTTGAAGGAATTAAAAGCACTTGGAGTTCTGGAAACAAGGAAAACGGAAAGAGTAGATGGAAGTTGGAGTTCCAAGGGATGGATAAAAAGGACCAACTCGCCCTCCCCCCATTCCCAACCAACCCGCCCCCTCCCCCCATTCCCAACCTAACTGCCCCCATTCCCAACCAAACCACCCCATTCTCAACCAACCAACCCCCCATTCCTACCCCCCCCATTCCCACCCACCCCATTCCCAACCAACCAACCACCCCCATTCCTACCCCCCCATTCCCAACCAACCTACCCCCCATTCCTACCCCCCAACCCCCATTCCCAACCAAACTGCCGTCATTTCCATCTCGCCGCAAGTACGACGTCAGCTCGATGGTCACGCCTCGAAGGAGGTCGTAAGGGGTCGTCCCATCTCGTGGAAGTGCGAAAGATTTGAGGAAGAAGAAGAATGAAGTTTGGGGAGAAAGGGAGGAGGAGAAGGAAGAAAGAGGAAGAAATATTAGAAGAGGAAAATAGAAAAAGAAGAAGATGGAAAAGGAATAAGATGAAGGAAGGAGAAAGAAGGAAAGATTTGAGGAAGAAGAAGCCTGAAGTTTTGAAAGAAGAAGAAGAAGAATGAAGTTTGGGGAGAAAGGGAGGAGGAGAAGGAAGAAAAAGTAGATGGGGAAGGAGGAAAGAAGAAGGAGTTAAATGAAAGAAGAAGGAAAGATTTGAGGAATGAAGTTTGGGGAGAAAGGGAGGAGGAGAAGGAAGAAGAATTAGACGAGAGAAAGGAAAGATTTTAAAAATAATAAAGCTTTTGGAGAAAAGGAGGAAAAGAAGGAGGAATTCAATGAAGGAGGGAGGAAAGAAGGAGAAGAAGGAGTGAAAAAGAAGAGGGAGAAGAATAAGAGAAAATGGAGGAAAGATTGATAAGAATGAGAGAAAGAAGGAAAATTGGACAATAATGCAAGGAAAAGGAAGAATGAGAGAAAGTAGGGAGAAGAAGAAGGGAAGGAAGGAAGAGGAGGAGATGGAATAAAGAGGGAAACAAGAGAAAGAGAAAGAGGAAAGCGGAGGTTTGAATAGGAGAAGGAGGCAAGAGTGAGAAGAAGGAGGAGGGAGTAAGAGAAGGAAGAAAGCAGAAGAATGAAATCCTGGAAGAAAGAAAGGAAGGAGAAGGGTGGGACAGGAAAAATAGGAAAGAAGAAGAAGGAAAAGGATCGGATAAGAGAAGGAGAAGAGGAGAAAGAGGAAATAAATTGAAGAAGGAGAAGGGGAGAAAGAGGAAAGTGAAGAAGGATGAGAATAAGACAGGAGGAGGAGAAAACGCGGCATATGAGATGGAGAAAAAAAAGGGAAAGAAAGAAGAAGAGAGCGAGAGAAAATCCAAACAGAAAGACATCACACCAAAGGAAGATAAAATGACGAAAAATGAAAAAGAAAAAAAAACGCACCAAAAAGGACTTAAAACAAACAAAGAGGAAAAAAGCCAGGAAAAGTTGAAAAAAAAATGCAAAAGAATAAGCAAGAGGCATCAAGAAAGAGGGAAATAGAACGGAGAGAAGGAGAGAAAAAGACCGAAAAAAGAGAGAGAGGTGTCAGAGGCCAAAATGGAGTTACTTTACTTCGTTTAAGAATATAGAAAATATTTGCGAGGTTCACAAGGAAGAGAAGAGACGTTGTTGTTTTTGTTATTACTACTATCATCTTTATCATCCTCATTGTTATTGTTATGATTTCTATTTCAACTGCTATTATCCTCATTATCATTATCATTATTTGCAGTAGAAGTACTAGTATCATTGTTGTTGTTGTCGTTATTATAATTGTCATTATCAAAATTATTATCCTTATTATTTCCATTATTGTTATAATGATCCATGTTATTATCATTATTATTTGTATTATTATTATAATTATTATCATTATCATTATTTGTATTATTACTATTATTACTATGATTAATATTATTGTTATTATTGTTATCATTATTATCGTTATTACTACTATTTCTATTATTATAATTTTTGTTATTACTATTATTATCATTATCATTATTACTATTATTATTATTATTATTATCATTATTGTTATTTTTATCATCATCATTATTATTGTTATTATTATTATTATTATTATTATTATTTTCATTATTATTATTATTATCATTATTATTATTATTATCATTATTATCATCATCATTTTCACTATTTCTAGTAGTAGTAGTAGTAGTAGTATCACAATCTTCATTATTATTACTTTTGTTGTTATTATTATTACTATTATTACCATTATTATCATTGGTGGTAATAGTAGGAGTAGTTGTAGTATTATTATAGTTGTCATCATTTTGTATTATCATTATCATTATCTTTGTCATCAGAGAGAGAGAGAGAGAGAGAGAGAGAGAGAGAGAGAGAGACAAAGAGTGAGAGAGAGAGAGAGAGAAAGAAAGAGAGAGAGAGAGAGAGAGAGAGAGAGAGAGAGAGAGAGAGAGAGAGAGAGAGAGAAAGAGACAAAGAGTGAGAGAGAGAGAGAGAGAAAGAAAGAGAGAGAGAGAGAGAGAGAGAGAGAGAGAGAGAGAGAGAGAGAGAGAGAGAGAGAGAGAGAGAGAAAGAGACAAAGAGTGAGAGAGAGAGAGAGAGAAAGAAAGAGAGAGAGAGAGAGAGAGAGAGAGAGAGAGAGAGAGAGAGAGAGAGAGAGAGAGAGAAGGAAAGATAGATAGGGAAAGAGGGGGGCAAAAGATAAAAGAGAAAGAGAGTGTGA
>NC_061843.1:13256511-13261511 GCF_019202785.1 Penaeus chinensis | reverse complement strand
TGTCTGTCTGATTGCCACTTGTTTTCTGGTTGTCTGTTTTTCTGTGTGTTCGTCTTGTCTTTAATAGGGTTTATTTTATTTCTCTCGCTCGCTCTCTCTCTCTCTCTCTCTCTCTCCCCCTCTCTCTCTCTCTTGCTCTTCTCTCTCTCTCTCTCTCTCTCTCTCTCTCTCTCTCTCTCTCTCTCTCTCTCTCTCTCTCTCTCTCTCTCTCTCTCTCTCTCTCCCTCTCTCTCTCTCTCTTGCTCTTCTCTCTCTCTCTCTCTCTCTCTCTCTCTCTCTCTCTCTCTCTCTCTCTCTCTCTCTCTCTCTCTCTCCTCTCTCTCTCTCTCTCTCTCTCTCTCTCTCTCTCTCTCTCCTCTCTCTCTCTCTCTCTCTCTCTCTCTCTCTCTCTCTCTCTCTCTCTCTCTCTCTCTCTCTCTCTCTCTCTCTCTCTCTCTCTCTCTCTCTCTCTCTCTCTCTCTCTCTCTCTCTCTCCTTCTCTCTCTCTCTCTCTCTCTCTCTCTCTCTCTCTCTCCCTCTCTCTCTCTCTCTCTCTCCCTCCCCCCCCTTTCTCTCTCTCACTCTCCCTCTCCTTTTCTCTCTCACTCTCCCTCTCCTTCTCCCTCTCCCTCTCCCTCTCCCTCTCCCTCCCTCTCCCTTTTCTTTTCCCTTTTCTCTCTCTCTCTTTCTCTCTTCTTCCCTCTATCCCTCCCTTTCTCATTGTGCTCTTGATTCTCATCGAAACTCCGGTCACGAAGATCAGGAGTTAAAACACCCACTTTTTTTTTTACCCTCTCCCTTTTTCCGACTCTCCTTTCACGCAGAACTCTTTGAAAACACTTGAAGCCAGACTCCATACCCACGCCGTATGCCATTTCAGTATTCAAGGGGAAATCACGACGGTTCTTCGCATATCACTTTGGAAGGAACGCAATAAACGTCAGAAATCGGGGCTTGAATCTCGCGGCGCTTCTGTCCGATTGTCTTTTTTTTATTGTGTCGTTTATGATTTTGATTCGATTTTGTTTTTTTGTTTTTTTTAATTTGTTTTTTAATGGTTTTTGATCGCTGATTTCGTTCGTTCTTTATTATTGGTGTTCTTTTTATGATTATCTTTTATGTATTGATTTTTCATATGCTTTACTTTTTTAATTTTGATTATTATGATAATTATGATTATTTTGATCATTAAACAATAATGATAACAAAAAGAACAACAGAAATAACAATAATAACAATTGTTATTGTTATCACAATAACAATGATATATACAGCAATGATAACAATGATTATTAATATAAAGATAATGATAGTGATATTAACAATTACGTAATATTCATCTTCACTATAAATGAAATACCACGATGAAGTATCAAGATAAGTCTATAACAATAATGGTAAAATTCGTTAAGACACTAACATCAAACTTCATATAAATAGTAATAGCTTATGCATGCGCGCAACGTAATAAATTGAATTAAAAGTTTCCATATATGAAACCTTTGTTCATAGGACTGCATGCCTTACAACCTATATTTCTTTTATCTGTATTAAACTTTCATGTTCCTCTCTCTATTGTAAACTTTGGTGTTATCAGTTTTATTATCATTATCAGTGTTGATGTCTCTAGAGATGCGTTTATTTTATCATTATAAGTGTTGTCGTTATCATTTGAGTTTCATTTCTTGGTGTTATTGTTATAGATGTTTTTATTGTCATAAAGATTTATTATGTTATATATACACACACACAAACACACACACACACACACACACACACACACACACACACACACCACACACACACACACCACACACACAGCCACCCCTCTCCACCCCCACACACAGCCCCCCCCACAGCCCCCCCCCCTCCACAGCCCCCCCCCCCCCCCCACGCGCGTATGTGTGACACAGAAAAGCATAAAGAAGGAAGATAAACAAATGCATAGAACGATAAGAAATCGGTAAAATAAAAATCTAAAAAACCTTCTTATCATCGTCATTATCAATATTATAATTATCCCAGATTTACGAGCATCATCAGTCACTCATTTAGAAAATCTTGTAATAACAAATATATTATATTATCAGTTTCCTTTGCTCTTCTATTCAATAAGAAACAGAAAATCTAGAAATATAACAACAACCTAAATGCCTAAATCATTATGCTAATCACGTTACCCGTAAGTTTATTTAGTTATCCATTTAATTAGATGGATATTCTACACATCCCTCAGCTTTTACTCCTGTCAACATTAAATCATGAGTGTCATCATGGTACTTATAGCTAATGTCATAACCCTAGTTATTTTCACACAAATAAATGATATCAATTTAGCAATCACGCTACCTGGCATATATTTCCGTAAATGAATAGAAATGAGTGGAAAATCATATTAGAAAAAAAAAAAAAGAATTTTGCACCATATTACCCAAAATAATATGCATTAATTCCTCGTTTTATCGCAACATTATGGACATCAGGGCCCTTCAGTGAGGATATTTCATCATGGCAGTATTGGCGATTGGGCCCGTCAGTGAGGATATTTCGCCTTGCCAACGAGTATCGTAAATGTGATCAAAATCTGTTTTGATAAAGGGGGGTGGGGGGGGGGGGGGGGGGGGGGGGGGGGGGGGAGAGGTGATAGGAACCACGATCATTTATGTCAAAATCGAGGAAAATTAATTAAGTATGGGAATATATTAAGCAGTACGGAATTACAGTACACAGATAAAGATGAAATAACGATGATACGAGGATAAACAAGACCGAAAAAAAAACAATATAAAAGCCCTATGAAAGAAAATACATGAAAGGCAATAGCATATCACAGCACAAAAAGTAATGAATTTATTAATTAGCCAATTAGGTAACTGATTAATCAATTAAAACTCAACCACAAATATCCTCCCCCCCCCTCCCCCAAATACATATCAACGTGCAACTTCATAGCATTATGCAAGTGATTCTATTCCAAACCAGTAAGATATTTAAGTAGTCGAAAATCACCTTAATAACAGATATTTTAATTATTATAATTACATAAACAGTGATGATAATAAGGGTGATAATAATGATAAAGATAATAATAGTAATGTTTAAGAAAATGATAAAGTAATCATGATGGTAATGATGAAAGATAAGAAAGATAATTAAAATAATTGCAATAATAATAAAACAATAAAGAATAAGCCTCTAATTACATAACTACTTCTACTATTGAAACTACAAATATTGAAAATAATCAAAACAATACTATTGATGATGAAGGTAACAATAATGATAATGATAATGATGATTATGAAGATGTGATATTGGAGGCAATGAAAATTACAAATGGTAGTAGTTGCAATAGAAGTGGAAGTCGTAGAAGTTGTAACAATAATAACAACAATGATAATAATGATACTTATGAGAGTTATGATGATAACGACAATGATAATAAGTAATGATAATGATAATACCAACAATGATAATAATAATGAATATTAATAAGTGTGATAATAATGAATAGTAATAATAATAATGATATTAACAAAAACTATCAACAAGAACAATAATGATAATAATATTAATGATAATGATAATAGCATCATGTAACAGTATTAACGATAAGGATAATAGTACCAGTAATAACAATGATAATGATAATGATGATTCTGCTACTATTACCAATAATACTACTATGATGATGATGATGATCTTAACAATAGCAATAATAATAAAAAAAAAATAAAAAAAAATAGTCTTCCGGCGAACTCACATCGACATGAACGTGGGCGCTCTCGTAGACTTTCATCGGCGGGATATTTCTGGGTATGTATTCGTAGAACTGGTCGTGCCCTCGGTACCACTTGAGCGAGTACAGGGTGTCATTGAGCGAAGGACTCGTCTCGTAGTGGCACGTGAACTTGACCTCTGTGCCCGAGATGGCTACGGGGGGCACCCATACCCCGGACATGCGGAGACACCGACCTGTGGTGGGGTGGGGGGGAGGTAGGGGCAGAGGGGGGTAGGGAAGGGGGAGAGAAAGAGAGGAGGTGAATGGAGGGAGATATTGTGAATGGGGCTTGAGAGACGCTGGTGTTTGTATAGTTGTGTGAATAATCTTTTGTTTTTTTAAGAATATTTGTTCCCTAAAGCATGAATTAAATCAGGGGTCTATGGACTATGGATGGGTTTCAGGTCCGTGAGGATTAGATGGAAAATGTTACCTTTTGCTTAAGATGACATTTTTTTTTTTTTTTTTTTGTTCTTTACTTGACAGTGCAATAATACTTTGTGCTTCTCATATATGCATGGGACAATCAAATCTCAATAAATAAAGTGCATTATACTAATTGCATTCAACATTTCTGAGGAAGGCCGTTCAAAGCATTTATCAGATTCTTAAAAAGGTTAAGAACCACTGAATTAGATAATGCTCTTAAAAATTAAATTATTATCATCATTTTATTATCATTTGTTTAATATGATGCTTCGGACCGAAAAATATTTTGAAAAAGAATATAACAAAAACAAAATTCGAAAATAAACTTGCCTCTTAGTGTGAAAAGACCCAAGTAGAGGGCCAAGGAAAAGATAATTCCAGATGCCATTTTCTTTATTCTTCCTTCTCCTCTTTCTTTTTCTCTCTTTCGTTCCTCCCTCTCTCGGTCTCCTCTTGAGTCCTTCTATGTCGTTTTCTTCGTTGGTATTTATACTTTCGTGTTCTTTATTTGTTCTTTGTAACTTTCTTCTCCTCGATCTGTTGGACAAAGAAAAAGAAAAGTTAGTGATAAATATTTCATAGAGTTATTCTTCTGTACCTGTACCTGTTTTACATGTATGGTCCCTGTTATAGTTTGGTATACATTGTAGCAGTTGCTGGTTTGTGTTTATTTTACTTGCATTTTATGTGTACTGGTGTTGTGTGCGTTTACCTGCTTTGTATCATTTTGTTTGCCCTGTGTTTGTTCCTGCGTTTTATATTTGTATCATACTCTTATTCAGTAAGCAGATTGTACCTCTATCGCACTGTC
>NC_061843.1:13238953-13241411 GCF_019202785.1 Penaeus chinensis | reverse complement strand
GCGAATACTGCATGGTAAACGTTTTCGTGCATAGAGACAACTGCTGTGAGTACAGCTCTATTTTTGTGTTTGTTTTATGAGTAACCATTCAAACCAGGAAAATGAAACTAACAGAAGCAGCACACAGAATTGCGGTTTTTTAAGCCAAGGTAGAAAACCTGGTAGCAGAATATTCGAAAATACGCATCGAAAACGTAAATTTGAAGGGATTGGTGGATTATTTGGGCAGGAACACAACCCTTCACAGAGAAAATACTGAAAAGTCTGACATGAAAACCAAAGAACTCAAGGAAAAGGTAGAAACCAAGATTGGTAACAGTAGTCAAATCGAGCCAAAGAATCTGCAAGAAAAAGTTGATGAAGTAATCAAAGTACAAGAAACTGTTAAGCAGATTGAAAGCAATTTGTCAAGCAGCCTGCCTCAATAATAGAGGAGGCAAAAAAAATGACAGCTACATATGCCGATATATCTAAAGTAAAGGAAACTGTAAATTAAATGGAAAAAAATGTTAGGAAAAGACATCAAGATCACCAAGGAAGAAATAAAAATACATGACATAGTCGGTTGTTGAAGATGGAATCGAGCGATATAACGAAGACAAGAAATTGATTGTCAATATTCTCATAAATCCCGAATTCTCGGAGCATAATATCATAGCCAACAGGAGGTTGGGATTATTCGAAAAGGGAAAGAAACGCCTTTTAAAGGTGACATTCATGAATAAGCAAATGGTAACTAATGTAATAAAGCTAAAGTCCTGGCCACACGAAGAATATAGGAAAATCTGAATAAGAGAAAGTAGACCAAAGATGTCGGATAAATGCTGCATAAAAAAAATGGAAAAAGTAAAAAACAAAAATCGAACAAAGGACTGAAGAAGAAAAAAACTTGTTAATTTGGAGGGTGAGAAGCCACTAGACAAAACAAAATGTGGAGACAGTTATTATCCTTGCAGCCAAAAGGAATACCGAAAGATTATATAGAAATAGTTTATACAAATATAGATGGTTTATATTCGAACTAATTACTGAAATATCCCATATATATCAGTGGTAGAAACAAAGAGAGTAAATATAATAATACACCGGTGTGGTCACAAGAAAATTACTAAAAACTTATTCAAGAAACGTTAAAGAGCCTGGAAGGAGTGCTACAACTTTCGGAAACTAATGCAAAAGACATTCTTGTAACAGGGGATATTAATGGCAAAATTAACTGGGAAAGTTTCGATCCTAGAGCTCAGCCAGATTCGTGGAATGCAAAACTACTAGAAGTCATAAATGACTTTTGTCTCTTCCAGAATGTAACAGAACATACCAGGATAAGAGGGCTAGATAGACCGTCTATGCTTGACCTAATTTTTACAAAGCATTATGATGACATTAATGATATGGAGTACTACCCTCCTCTAGGAAAAAGGGATCATGTAGTAATTAAGTTGAAATACTGTCTGCTACTGGAAAAACTAATCGTAGATAAAGAAAGAAAATTAAAGTACAATTACAAGAGAGGTAATTATAGAAGCCTTAAAGATTTCTTTGATGGCATAAACTGGGAAATCCTCCTGAACAAAGAGAACCTTGATATATCTATAAATAAGCAGTACAAAAAATTGTATCAAGATTCAATGAAGCCAAAAATGGCCAAAAGTGATTCAATGATTGATGCAAGAAAATGAGAGAAAACAAACAACTTTCGAGAGGGTTCAGAAGACGTAGATCTCGGGCAGCGTATGGAAGGTATAAAGTAGGAAGAAATAAGTATAATCAAACCATGAGGGAGGCGAAATTTGACTTTCGAAAGGATATAATCAATAAATGTACAAACCAACCAAAGCTTTTCTTGAACTACATTAATAGTAAATATAGTAAAAATAGAGATAAAATTAGCGCCATCAAAGACAGTAACATTGGTTATGCTAAGAGGAAATGTGTGAAATCCTTAATGAGAAATTTCAGTCAGTGTTTGTTCAGGACCTATACTATGAAATGGCAAGTAACCGTACGAACGTAATCAGAATATCGAATATATCACACTCGAAAAGAATAAAATAAAAGACCTACTGAAAAGGTTAGACAAGGCAAAAGCAGATATCTAATTGGGTTTTGAGAGAATGTGCTGAAGAATTGTGAATATTGTCAATATTCCAAAATTCAGTGAGACAAGGAAAACTGCCAAAAGACTGGAAACTTGCCAAAGCTACACCTTTATACAAGAACGGCAACAGACAAAACCCCCTAAATTATAGTTTCGTAAATTATAGTTTCGTTAACTAGTGTAGTATGCAAGCTGTTAGAAAAAATACGATATGTTATCAAATAAACAATTTTGTTCTAGGGAAGGTAGGTCATGCGTAGCAAATCTCTTCTTGTTTCTATGATAGAGTTTCTGAAATACTACAAGAAAGAGACGGCTGGGCGGATTGTGTATACTTAGACTTTAAGAAGGCATTTGATG
>NC_061843.1:13226453-13233953 GCF_019202785.1 Penaeus chinensis | reverse complement strand
TTTTTTTTAACAGCCATTCAGTCCACTGCACGACATTGGCCTCTCTCAATTCACTTTTGTGAAGTTATATGGCGATGTCACCTTTGTGTGATTGGATGCCCTTCCTAATCAACCGTGGTTCGGTGCACTTACACTTGTCCCACGGCGGTAACTTCCCCTACGACACCTGCGTCTTACTTCTCAAGGCGATATGTCGTTTTCTCGTTTTTTTATGAATGAGGCGAAACCTTTTTTTTTTTTTTTTTTTAAGGAAGAGTGTAATTGGTAGAACATAAATGACCAACAAGTGTATTAATTTCTATTTTTGGAAACTACGTGAGCCATTTCATCTTTGTTATCACTTACTTGAAGAAAACGAAACCATATATTATTAGTTATCATTAACTCTGTAGTGGAATATTTTTCAAATGCGATTTCCTGTGCGTGTGCGTGGTAAAATCTAACCATAAGTTTTGGTCTTATTATTCCGTATTATTGTCTGAGGCGTCGCATTCGATCAACTGAGGGAGAAAATACACGTTTTCTTGTTTCAGCTCGAGCAACTATTAGCGACTTACTCCTAATACATATTGTTCATTCTCATAAAATAGGAATTCAGTCTCGCTCTCTACTTATATCTGACACGTATGCAATTTATATTTCCCTTTTATTTATCAGTACATGTCAAAGCTTTGATACATAATCTTAATATGTTTACGATATAAATACTTATTTCATGTTATGTTTGCTCACTCGGAACTTGAGTACTTTGAAGAAAAAGGAACCATATAGAAAATTAAAAAAAAACACGAAATCGTATATTTTTTACCCTTTATGATAATGAATCTTCACAAATTCCTGAATACTTATTTCGCTGGTAATCCTAATATATGCTAAACAAGAAAGAAAATATGTCCGATTGTATATGACGTCATGATGACATAAGGGAAATCAGAGGTGAAAACGAGGCTGCCAAGCTGACACTTTTTTCAAGATGGACGCAAGGCAATCCGAAATTGCAAATAGAGGACGCATCATTGGGATAAGGGAAAGTGATTTCTTATCCAGTGAAGTAACCAGAGAGCCGGGTATCTCCCGCTCGATGGTATACAGGTGAATAAGGTGTGAGGAGGAGGGCACCCTGAACGACCGCCCTCGTTACCCTTCACCAAGGCAGCTAAAATTCATATAAAGACCTGCGACTCCCGCTAACAAGCCGCAAAATGACTACATGCAGATGGGATTCATCACAGAACATTATCAAAGAGCCAACATCGCTTCCCGTTCGCCCAGCAGTGTGTGAGAAATAACAGGTGTAAATGTGATTATCCTTTTTTAATTTGCTCTTAGACTTAGTTCGAATTTTAATAAATATAAATGTTTATACATGATAGTGCCCTGTACACCATATTTTATGTTCTGATTATCTATCATTATTTAATTCTTAGATGTGACAGACGACATATCTAGTGACCACGTGACCAATATTCAGTGGGTGGATTTTCTTGCATGCTGTTGGTGAACTCGCTGAAAAAGAAGGGGTATTTCAGTTTAGACATATATTTTGAAATTGTTGGAAGAAATATTTCTCCCTCCAGCACGTTGCTATCAAGGTCAAGCCAAGAATGCCTACAACCAGGCAGACTTGCTCATATCAGAGAGAGGGCAGCTGAACCCAATAGCTCAGATGTTATCTTTTCTCTGAGGGAACTAAGAAATGATTCGATGACCAGTCCTGCCACTGGAACCTCCTTGAAAGGTACATTTCCTCTCCTCCCTCATTGAGGTGAAACAGCCTTTGGGTGGCCGTTTCGGGGAGATGCAGGAACCGCCTTGAAAAGTTGCAGGACCTCTCTTCCCTCACTGTGGTGAAATAGCGTTGGGTGGCTGTTTCAGAGGGAAGAAGGAACCGCCTTGAAAAGGTACAGGACCTCTCTTCCCTCAATGAGGTGAAACAGCCTTTGGGTGGCTGTTTCAGAGGGATGAGGGAACCGCCTGGAAAAGGTGCAAGACCTCCCTTCCCTCACTGAGGTGAAACAGCCTTTGGGTGGCTGTTTCAGAGAGATGAGGGATCCGCCTGGAAAAGGTGCAAGACCTCCCTTCCCTCACTGAGGTGAAACAGCCTTTGGGTGGCTATTTTAGAGGGGTGAGCCAAGGGTTCCAAACAATGATGCCTATCTTGTAGGTGGAAGGACCAGTGCATGATTATTGTGCTCAAAGACCAGGCTACCCTGAATTTCCTGCAGGAATCGAAAGGAGCTTAAAGATGGAAGGAAAGTGTTTCTCACCACTGAATCCCGACGATAGGAGAGTCAAGATGGTGCTACTTGACTTCAGTTTTGTGTGATGTGGAACTGGTCACAGGTCGTGGAGGCTTCCCAAATGTCGAAAGGGAAGACTCAACCACTACCCTTGATCTGGGTAACTGGGACACCTTTAACTTTAGAACTTATGTGCCACTTCGACATTACAAGTGTCAAAGATATGGTCACCACCAGGCTAGCTGCACGGCCAAGGCCAAATGTGGTGTCTGCAGCAAGGCACATATCACTGAGGTGTGCATTAAGGCATACAAGGAAGAACAACAGGACACAACAGCCAAGTGTCCCAACTGTGCCAAAAGGCATCATGCCTGGAGCCTGGCTTGCTCTCTCAGGAAAGAGGAGATCCTCAGGCGACAAGAGGTTGCTAAAATGCGACCAGACTTTGTTCCTGCTCCCCCAGGCACCTATGTCTGGGGACAGAGCAAAAAATAAAAGGCTTCCCGACCTCCTATGAGGAAGGAAGCTGCTCCCCAGACGAGTTTCTGGCTATACTAAAAGTGCAAAAAAAGAGCCAGAGGTTCAAAGAGCACTGCAAAAGCCTCTCCAAGAGACGATAACCTCCTCTTTGGTGAGGAAGATATGACTATCCTGTTGACTGCTGTAGTCACTGTAGTAGCAACAGCTTTGGGGGGGGGGGGTCGAGTTAAGAGGCAGAGAAAGCAGTCACGGTCGCCATGACGGCAATGACCCAGACTGTTGTAGTCCTGAGAGGAAGGAAGCTGGATAGAGTCAAACCAGCCTCACCCTCACCCCAGGATGAGACTCACCTCCCCACTCCAACCCCAGCCATGCCCTCACAGGCAGAGCCTAACCAAGCTGAATCTGTGAAGCCAGTGCCAGAACATGCTGACATTACCCAGGCAAAACCAGCAAAGAAAAAAAATGATACAGACAAAATTTGAAGTGAGAAAAGCCAAACTAACAAGTCAGAGCTACCAAAGGCCCCCACCCCCAAGTGGACCCAGGGATAGCCTGACAAATAGCCCAAAAACAGACGAAGATCCCTCAATCAGTGAGGACTTCACAATGGATTGTCAGATTCTGACACATCTCAATCCAATTATAATGACGTCTCTGATTTAACTATTACTAAGTAACATCATGATACAATCTAAGCATACTACAGTGGAATATCAATGGCTCCTATACAAGGAATGCCATCCTCCACGTAATAGTGCGATCAAGGAACACTGACATTGTCATGCTCCAGGAGACATTAACAGTGGAGACTGTTTGCTCAGGGTATCATGTCTTCATGTTGCCATGCACAGCTGACAAAAGAGGCTTGATCACCCTGGTCAGTTCAACAATCACCTGCTCCGCAATAGCCGATGGACCGCACTGAGTAAACAATGTTGAATCTCTTGCTGTTGAGATTCAACTGGCGGGGCCTTACTCAAACTGTACAATGTGTACAGCAGGCCATTCTGTATGAGTTTAGACATCATCCAGGTCTGTGCTACTGCAGCACAAAACCAAGTGATCGTAGGGGGAGATATTAATGCACAACACACCATCCTGGCTCCCTGCTGGACACCGTTTGTGGCTGGCTATCACATAGCCAATGTGCTTGAGACATTCCCTGAAATCTCTCTTCTCAATACCTAAGAGCTAACGCATGTCAGAGGAGGGGTCCTAGACCTCACCTTGGCCTCTGCAACTCTGATGGAGAGAATCAGATGTCGATGAGACTGCCACAAGTGACCATTATGGCTCTGTAACTACCCTCATGGATGCTGGCCCAGTCCAAATGCCACAACTAAGTCCAAGATGGAAAACAGACAAGGCCAACTGGCAGGCGTTTCAGAATGCCTTGGCCCACTGTATCAGATGCAATAAACCCCCACAAAGTTAAATTGTGGAAGCCAGACTTATCAATACCATAAATCAAGTAGCCTCACAGACCATATCTAAAACTCAGCCTGGGTTCAGGAGTCACATAGACGCCTTGTACTTTAATGACGAGATTAAGGAGGTGATCATGTGCAGAAAACAATTCCGAAGGCAAGTAATCCCTTACAACCCTAGCTGCCAGGGATGCCAAGGAAACTGCCAACAGAGTCAGGCAGGAAAAGTGGCTGGGGTAGTATGAGTCCTTCGACCACCAAACCACCTTTACAAAGCTATGGCAGTGGGTCAGGTGAGCTACCAGCCGCTCAGCCCCGAGGTGCACACATCACGACCCTCAATCAGAGGCAAACAGACACGAGAACAAGCATCAACAGTCTGGCAGCCGAACAGAGGGCAAGCCAAGAATGCCTACAACCAGGCAGACTTGCTCATATCAGAGAGAGGGCAGCTTAACCCGATAGCTCAGATGTTATCTTTTCTCTGAGGGAACTAAGAAAAACCTACAAAAACAGTTTTCGCTCAGCCCCGGGTTCTGATGGGATTTCATATCTTTTCCCACCTAGGGCTGGCAGGTGAGCTTGCACTCCTGCAACAAGTCCTGGGAAACTTTCACTCTACCCCAGAACTAAAGGAGCAAGAGAAGTACCGCCCCATTTCTCTCCTTAGCTGGCTGGCCAAGATAGATGAGAGGATGGTATTAAAATGATTCCAATGGAAAATGGGACCCCTACAGGAACACCTCTATGGGTCCACAAGGGGCATGAGCACAGCACACAGCATAGCCGCGCTCTTAGGCACAATCAGCACGGGCACAGCTGTGGTAGCATTCCTAGACCTGGAGAAGGCTTTTGAATTAGCAAGTCCCCTTGCCATTCAGGAGACCCTGATCCAGAAGGGAATCAGAAGAAAGCTCTTGGCTTGGATAGGTGACTATTTTAGGAACAGAACAGCAAGAGTCAGATTCCAAGTTCATCTATCACAGCACATGCCACTAGAAGATGGAACGCCACTGGGTAGGGTTCTCAGTCCAGCCCTATACAACACCCTAATGTCCTGTATCCCTAACATACACCTCCCAGTGGGATGAAAAATTATCTCCTATGCAGACAATCTGGCAATCACCTCCACTGGACCACACTGCCTAGGTAAAGTTGAGCGTTGTCTGGACATTGTATCTAAGAAGTGTTGTAGGACAGAAACCAACACAAGACTGCCACGAGAGCAATGTCTGGAAGACACATAGGAGCCTGACACATAGAGCATTCTATGTACATGCCGTTCAGCCCATTGTGGACAATGTCTTTATCGTTCTGATTGCCAAAAAATAAAAAATAAAATAGAGACAGATTAGAGTCAGTTCAAAACGAAATTGGATCATTCTGGGTGCCCCAAGGTGGAGGAAGGTCCTCAACCTCCTCATGGTGGCAAACCTCACGAATTGATCTAATGGTAGCACATTTCCTTTCAAAGATCATCCAAGCTCCCAGGAACACAAGCCTGAGACAGCTCAAAAAACAGCTACTTGCCTAGGGCATGGACTCCCCCCACCCTGACTTTAACGAAGCCCCGCCGTGGGCACAAACCTTGACAGAGTTCTCTGTTATGAGCCTGTCAAGGGGAAAGAACCAATACCCCATGCCTAGTCTAAAAGCAGAAGCCGATAGGGTCATTGAAGCCATCACTCCTCTGGGTAGTAGAACATACTTCACGGGTGGCTCAGTCGATCCCTTGAGCCACACTGCAGGCGCCGGCTTTGCAGCAAGGGATGCCACAAAATCCATGAGGGTAACAGACAACGCCTCCTCGCTACAGGCAGAGGCAGTTGCGATCATGGGAGCCCTAGCCCACGCGTCCTTGAGGGAAGGACACGTGGTCATACATACAGACTCCAGGGCAGCTACTGACTGTCTTCAACACAGCTCACCCAAAGACAACATCTACCACCTGACCACTGTGCTTACCATATCGCAGAGAATTCTTGCTCGTGGTAGAATAATAATCATTAATTGGGTCCTCAGCCACATTGGCATCAGAGGTAACGAGCTTGCTGACAAACTAGCCGATATTGGCAGGGGTATGCCCCCAAACCCCATGATCATACAACCGAGCCGAAAAATCTTAAAGGAGAAGTGTAATGCGGCAGCTCGTGCCTTCCTCCGACAGCTTCACAGAGAGAAACGAGATCCTCCCCCGCGACCAGCTGGTACTCAGACGCCACAGGCTATAAGCCACTGGCACTCTCTGAAGTAATTAACAGAGGTACCGAAGTCATTCTTCACAGAATCATAATAATAAGACAATAGACCATAAAGAGAGGTGTTGCTTGCATTGTGGCGAGCCGAACACCACTCTGGTACACTACTTACAGAATTGTGAGCACACACTATTTCTGAGACAGGGACCGCCCACAACAGCCGCCGTGCTGGTAGAGATTACGCGGTATGCTTACATCGTGGCGACAGGAGCGCCTGCTGGCAATCCCGCCACCACAGAAAGCACCGAGTGTCAGAAAATAAATTGAGACAGCCATAAATAGCTGACACAGGCCGGGCCATATATAGAAGGCTTGGGCGAAGCCAATCTCAATTGCGTTGGTTCGATGACCAAAAGCACATGGAAGTCCTTAGGCCTAAGAACCTCACAATAGCTAATAGATCATGTTAAAAGGAGTGGAAAGTGTTTCGAAGGAAAACGGGACCTCACTTAAGCACGTCATCTCTACATCATCTCTGTCCCGGGGATTAGACAAGGTTTTGAATAACGATAGACTGCTCTTATTATAAGTGTGACTGCCCCAAGTATTGGACTTTCTTTTCTATTACTTTTTTTTCTTTCTTTTTACAAATAATCCGGTAGTAAAAATATCTTCAAAATTAATAAGCAAATTTCCAATTATTCGATTTACTGAATCCCCCGGCAAAGAAACATCGGAAAAAATATATCTATACTTATTTATGTATATGAATATATTTACATATATATTTTTTCTGTCAACTACATGCTTCTAAAAAAAATGTTCAACAACTTCAGTTCCTCAGAACACACGGATATGAACACAATCATTGTATTCAGTTGCTCTAAAAGGATAACAGCTAATTTTCTGTTTATTAAATTAGTGTCTGGATCTGACGAAAAGTAAATAAATCATTTTATCAATTGAAAAACTTATGGAGATAATATATGAAAACTTCTGTAACAAAACACAATTATGCCATCTTTATCTACATCTACGCATATACTGTAAACGGATGTGCATTGACAAACAGGAAAAAAAAAAAAAAAAAAAAAGGCAAAAATATAGCGCGAGATGAACTGCCCATTTTATCAGAATGAACATTTTTTTTTT
>NC_061843.1:13218953-13221453 GCF_019202785.1 Penaeus chinensis | reverse complement strand
ACATTATAATAATTATAATGTTTATAATAAAAATAACACCATCGATATCCATAGCACTAGTAAAAAACACGTTTTTCCCGCCAATTCAAATCACGTATGGTCACAAGTACTACTAATTGACTCCTTTGTGGCTAAGCACTAGCACAGCCATCTATGAGCAGACATTTCACAAAAAATATAGAAAATGGGCATAGCATTTTCCCCATTTTTTGTTCATTTTCCCCGACGGCATTGGGATATATAAATATATACATGTGTACATATATATACATATATATAAATACATGTGTACATATATATACATATATATAAATACATGTGTACATATATATACATATATATAAATACATGTGTACATATATATACATATATATAAATACATGTGTACATATATATACATATATATAAATACATGTGTACATATATATACATATATATAAATACATGTGTACATATATATATATATATATATATATATATATATATATACGTACATATATATGTGTGTATGTGTACAAATATATACAAATGTAACTATATGTATTACATATATACATATACATATATATACATATGTACATATATACGTATATATATATATACATATATATAGAGAGAGATATAGATATAGATATATATGCATATAAATGTTCGCATATATATATATATATATATATATATAAATATATAAATGTACATTTTTATATTTATGCACATATGTTTATACATACACACACACATATGTATGTACATATATGTACGCATATATATGTACATTTATCTATATATATATATATACATACATTTTTCTATATATATGTGTACATTTATATTTATGTGCATATATATACACATATATACATATATATGTGTATGTATGTATGTATGTATGTATGTATGTAGGTATGTATGTATGTATGTATGTATGTATGTATGTATGTGTGTATGTATGTATGTGTGTGTGTATGTGTGTATGTGTATATGTGTATGTGTGTATGTGTGTGTGTATGTGTGTGTATGTGTGTGTATATGTGTGTGTGTGTGTGTGTGTGTGTGTGTGTGTGTGTGTGTGTGTGTGTGTGTGTGTGTGTGTGAGTGTGTGTGTGAGTGTGTGTGTGTGTGTACAATTGCCAAAAAAATATCTTTACTCTTTCCGACTTAACTATATGATACTACGGCGAAAACGGTTAGAATAAGTGCTGTGAGGGCGATAGTGGTATCCTGACAGGGACGTCATTTTGGAACGGGGCAGGAAGGAGCAGTTGTCCCCCTAGGGCCATAATGTTACTTTTTTTTTTTTTTTTTTTTTACTAATTCCACCTATACATAACCGGTTATAGCTTAAACTGGCTCTAGAATCACCCATTTTTCTATATTTTTGTTCGGCTACATTAAAAAAAGGCTTATGAAATGTATAAGATCAATATTCCATGTTACCGCCAACAGCTTGGCGAACGCTGGCCAATAATATTAGATGCCACTAACGCTGCCGTTAACTGGCGTCCGTCTGCAGAGCGCAATCACTCCCATGCCGTAATTGCTTGGGCAACAACGATATGACGATTGCAGGTATGATCTTGGGGTAAATTTCTGCCCATGGCTGACCAGACATTCTCAATGAAAATGAGATCTGGCGATTTGGTTGGATGTGGCACAGCGTAATCTCGGGGTGTTGCTAAAATTACACCTTCACGACACTGCTCGTGTGGATAGGGCTGTTATCTTGGACGAGGTCTAACGGCTCCTAATTGGTTAACATCATGACCTTCACCGAAGGTAGAAACATCTCGTCCTGGATTTCAACAAAAGCATACCTCGTAAATCTGCCGGGCCCGACATCGTCAACTCCCTGACACTATGCTATGCATCCACTCAAACTGCTCAGCAATTTCTTACAGTCTGCATGTTGTTGTCAACTGGACAAAAGGGGTTCGCATCCGTTGCAGTAGTTATGAATAAAAAACAAAAAAATTGCAATGAAAACAAATAACTAAAAAGAAAATTGCTCACGGTAGCGGGACGTGGAAATAACTACTGGCCACGCCCACTTCTGAAACCCTGCGAGAGGTGTTGCCACTAAGTATCAAAGAATTTACATTATCTCCTGATATTCATGCACTTCAATGCAAGCTTCCTATTTATCTTTCATAGAGCACATTGAATTGTAGTTATAAACGACATTTACTTGATCATCTTCCTCCATCGTGCATCTGGGGTGCCCACTACTGGCCTTGTCTCTGGTGGATCACGTTGCTTGGTGTCGCTGTATCCACAGAGACACATTTGGCTTCGAAATAACTGATCTTCATATTTCGGCTCTTGATAGTCCATCAGATTAAAAGCGTAATTATGACGCTACAAATGGTCTAAGAGGTCTCCATTGTTAATTTTCGCATGATACGAGGCTCTAGCCATATCAACTCTGTAACACCATTCGAACTCTTACAAGCTTTGAAAACATGAAGTACTAACCATTCCGAATCAACTCCTAGCGATCGTT
>NC_061843.1:13211453-13213953 GCF_019202785.1 Penaeus chinensis | reverse complement strand
ACACACATATGCACACATACACAAGTATACACACACACACATATGCACACATACACAAGTATACACACACACACATATGCACACATACACAAGTATACACACACACACATATGCACACATACACAAGTATACACACACACACATATGCACACATACACAAGTATACACACACACAATATGCACAATACACAGTATACACAAAAATCATACACAAGTATACACACACACACATATGCACACATACACAAGTATACACACACACACATATGCACACATACACAAGTATACACACACACACATATGCACACATACACAAGTATACACACACACACATATGCACACATACACAAGTATACACACACACACATATGCACACATACACAAGTATACACACACACACATATGCACACATACACAAGTATACACACACACACATATGCACACATACACAAGTATACACACACACACATATGCACACATACACAAGTATACACACACACACATATGCACACATACACAAGTATACACACACACACATATGCACACATACACAAGTATACACACACACATATGCACACATACACAAGTATACACACACACATATGCATATATACACAAGTATATACATACATATGCATATATACATATATACATACATATGCATATATACATATATACACACATACATATATATACATATATACACACATACATATATATACATATATACACACATACATATATATACATATATACACACATACATATATATACATATATACACACATACATATATATACATATATACACACATACATATATATACATATATACACACATACATATATATACATATATACACACATACATATATGCATATATACACATACATATATACACACATACATATATACACACATACATATATGCATATATACACATACATATATACATATATACATGTGTATATACATATATGCATCTATGTATTCATATATATACATATATATGTATATATATGTATATATATACATACATATATACCTATATATATCTATATTCATATATATCCATATATACTTATGTATATACATATGTATGTGTATACAGATATATACATACATATATACCTATATACATATATACATATATGCATATATAAACACTTATATGCATGTGTGTATGTGTGTGTGTGTGTGTATGAATATGTGTGTGTGTGTGTGTGTGTGTGTGTGTATGAATATGTGTGTGTGTGTGTGTGTGTGTGTGTATGAATATGTGTGTGTGTGTGTGTGTGTGTGTGTATGAATATGTGTGTGTGTGTGTGTGTGTGTGTATGAATATGTGTGTGTGTGTGTGTGTGTGTGTATGAATATGTGTGTGTGTGTGTGTGTGTGTGTGTGTATGAATATGTGTGTGTGTGTGTGTGTGTGTGTGTATGAATATGTGTGTGTGTGTGTGTGTGTGTGTGTATGAATATGTGTGTGTGTGTGTGTGTGTGTGTATGTATATGTGTGTGTGTGTGTGTGTGTGTGTGTATGAATATGTGTGTGTGTGTGTGTGTGTGTGTATGAATATGTGTGTGTGTGTGTGTGTGTGTGTATGAATATGTGTGTGTGTGTGTGTGTGTGTGTATGAATATGTGTGTGTGTGTGTGTGTGTGTGTATGAATATGTGTGTGTGTGTGTGTGTGTGTGTATGAATATGTGTGTGTGTGTGTGTGTGTGTGTATGAATATGTGTGTGTGTGTGTGTGTGTGTGTATGAATATGTGTGTGTGTGTGTGTGTGTGTGTATGAATATGTGTGTGTGTGTGTGTGTGTGTGTATGAATATGTGTGTGTGTGTGTGTGTGTGTGTATGAATATGTGTGTGTGTGTGTGTGTGTGTGTATGAATATGTGTGTGTGTGTGTGTGTGTGTGTATGAATATGTGTGTGTGTGTGTGTGTGTGTGTGTATGAATATGTGTGTGTGTGTGTGTGTGTGTATGAATATGTGTGTGTGTGTGTGTGTGTGTGTGTATGAATATGTGTGTGTGTGTGTGTGTGTGTGTATGAATATGTGTGTGTGTGTGTGTGTGTGGTATGAATATGTGTGTGTGTGTGTGTGTGTGTATGAATATGTGTGTGTGTGTGTGTGTGTGTGTATGAATATGTGTGTGTGTGTGTGTGTGTGTGTATGAATATGTGTGTGTGTGTGTGTGTGTGTGTATGAATATGTGTGTGTGTGTGTGTGTGTGTGTATGAATATGTATGTGTGTGTGTGTGTGTGTGTGTATGAATATGTATGTGTGTGTGTGTGTGTGTGTGTATGAATATGTGTGTGTGTGTGTGTGTGTGTGTGTATGAATATGTGTGTGTGTGTGTGTGTGTGTGTGTATGAATATGTGTGTGTGTGTGTGTGTGTGTGTGTATGAATATGTGTGTGTGTGTGTGTGTGTGTGTGTATGAATATGTGTGTGTGTGTGTGTGTGTGTATGAATATGTGTGTGTGTGTGTGTG
>NC_061843.1:13198953-13201453 GCF_019202785.1 Penaeus chinensis | reverse complement strand
TCTCTCTCTCTCTCTCTCTCTCTCTCTCTCTCTCTCTCTCTCTCTCTCTCTCTCTCTCTCTCTCTCCTTCTTCTATCCCTCCCCTTTTCTTTCTCTCTCTCCTTTCTCCCCCCTCCTCTTTCTTTTTCTCTACCTTTCTCATTTTCTCTCCCCCTTCCCTTTTCTCCCCCCTCTTCCTTCTCTCCCTCGCTTTTATTTTTCTCTCTCCCCTTCTCTTTTTTTCTCCCTTTTTGCTCTCTTCTCTCCCTCTCCCCTTTTCCTTTTTTTTCTCCTTTTCTCTCACTCTCCCCCCTCACCCCTTTTTCTTTTTTTTTCTCTGTCTCCTCCTTCTTTCTTTCTCCTTTACATTCTCCCTCCCTCCCCTCCTCCCTCTTTTTTTCTCTCTCTCTCCATGTTTCTCGCTCTGTCAATTTATCTTTCTCTTTTTTTCTCTATCTCTCTCCCCCCTTCACTCTCGCTTTCTCCCTCATACTCTCATTCACTTATCCATTCCTTCCTTTTCTCATTTCTCTTTTTTTTTTCTCCTTGTCTCGTACTATTCACCCACACATTTCCCTCTCCAATTCTCTCCCCTTTTCTCTATTTATCTCACGGTTTCATCTTTCCCTCTCTCTGCATATTTTTAGATACTTTATACTTCATATACATTTCTTGGGAATTTCCCTAAAGAGCAATTGTTTGATATCCTTTCCTGAATCAGCCTTCCTTCCTGCATTCCGTCTCCACCAGATTAGTTCTTTGTTCAATAATTTTGTAACTCGAAAAAAGCATTTCCTTTTATTACTATTATTATTTTTTTAACTTGTCTATTTCTTTTGTCTGTTCTTTTTTTTATTTTTTTATTTTTTTTTATTTTTTTTTATTTTTTACTTTTCTCTGGCCGGTTCTCTATTATCTTTATTTTTTTCGATTCTCTTTATCTATGGTCTTTTTTTGAAGCAATAACATAGAACATTAAATCTGTTTATCACTATATAACGCGCTTTTTTATGACGTATATATTATTACTCTTTCATGAAGATGTATGTTGTGTGTTAAAGGTGTACGTTCATTAGCGCCGCTGCGTGTGGGGCGCCCTCGTGTTTTTGGTTGGACGTGTGTTTGGATATGTACAATATATATATATATATATATATATATATATATATATATATATATATATACATCTTTTCTTTCTTTCTCTCTTTTTCTCCTTTTTTCTCTGCCTCTTCTCTTTTTCTTTCTGTTTTTACGTTTTCTATTTTTTTATATTTCTATTTACTTCTCTCTATTTACCTTTTTGTTTCTTTCTCTCTCTCTATTTATCTCACACACACAGACGCAAACACAATATATCTAATGAGAAAAAAAAGCCAATAATTATAATGATAATGATTACAATTATAAAGATGATAATTGTAATAATAGTAGTAACAACAGTGTTAATAACAATAATGATAGCAACAATAACAATAACATTAGTCATGATAATAACAATAATGATTAAAAATCTGATAATGCTAATAATACTACTACTAATAAATAATACAATATAAACATACATTAAATATATGTATATATACATATATATGTATATATATATATATACACACACACACACACACACACACACACACACACACACACACACACACACACACACACACACATATATATATATATATATATATATATATATATATATATATAATACATAAACATTCTCACAATTTTTATATTTTTATACACATTTTACACTAAAAACACATATATTTATATACATTTGCATATACGTACATTTATATATACATTAATGTATTTATATACATTAATGTATTTATATATATTTATATATTTATATGTCTATATATGTATATATATTTATATATACTTATATATTTCAATCTATATAAATATAGATATACATGTACACGCACATTTGAATATACATTTATATATATTTAGATGCAAATATATGTATATGCATATGTAAATATATACTTATATATGAAGATATATATACATACATGTGTATATATACATGTATGTATACATATACATGTTTATACATATATGTATACATGTATGTATACATATACATATGAAAATGTATAATGTGTGCATCTATATACATTTATGTGTATATACACGTGTATGCATATATATACATATGTATAATATATATGTGTATATATATGCATATATACACATAACTATATATGTAATGTATATATATGAATGCATATATAGTTATCTATATATATACAATGTATATATATATATATATATATATATATATATATATATATATATATGTATGCATATATATGTATGTGTATACTGTATATATATGTATATGTATATATGTATATATATGTATGTGTATTTATATGTATATATGTATGTATATACATGTATGTATGTATATGTATATACATATATATGTATGTGTATATATGTATATGTATTTATATATGTATATATATGTATATCTATGTATATCTATGTATATATAATGTGT
>NC_061843.1:13188953-13191453 GCF_019202785.1 Penaeus chinensis | reverse complement strand
CTAATTACCATTTACTAGGAACGCTTGGGATCTATCTACCATTCACTAGGAATGCTTGGGATCTATCTACCATTCACTAGGAATGCTTGGGATATAACTACCATTCACTAGGAATGCTTGGGATCTAATTACCATTCACTAAGAATGCTTGTGACCCAATATGCATTAGGAATGCTCGTGATCTACCATTCACTAGGAATGCTAGGGGTCTAACTACCATTCACTAGGAAGGCTAAGGAGCTATCTACCATTCACTTGGAATGTTAGGGATCTAACTACCATTCACTAGACATTCTAGGGATCTAACTACCATTCACTAGGAATGCTTGGGATCTAACTACCATTCACTAGGAATGCTTGGGATCTAACTACCATTCACTAGGAATTCTTAGGATCTAACTACAATTCACTAGCAATGCTAGGGATCTAACTACCATTAACTAGGAATACTAGAAATCCCATTACCATTCAATGATGTTTGGGATACTCTCTAATTTTCAAAAGGAATATTTGCATCCAAGCTTATTACTATTCTCCAGGAATGCTCAGGATATCATTACCCATCACTAGGAATGCTTGTGACCCAATATTCATTAGGAATGCTCGTGATCTACCATTCAATAGGAATGCTAGGTATCTAATTACCATTCACTAGGTATGCTTTGGATCTAACTACTATTCACTAGGAATGCTAGGGATCTAACCATCGTTCACTAGGAATATTAGGGATCTAGCTACCATTCACTAGGAATGCTAAGGAATAAAACCATCATTCACTAGGAATGCTAGGGATCTAACTACCATTCACTAGGAATACTTGGGATCTAACCACCAATCACTAGGAATGCTAGGGATCTAACTACCATTCACTAGGAAGGCTAAGAATTTAACTACCATTCACTAGGAATGCTAGGGATCTAATCATCATTCACTAGGAATGGTAGGGATCTAACTACTATTCACTAGAAATGCTAGGGATCTAACTACCATTCACTAGGAATGCTAGGGATCTAACTACCATTCACTAGGAAGGCTAAGAATTTAACTACCATTCACTAGGAATGCTAGTGATCTAATCATCATTCACTAGGAATGGTAGGGATCTAACTACTATTCACTAGAAATGCTAGGGATCTAACTACCATTCACTAGGAATGCTAGGGATCTAACTACCATTCACTAGGAATGCTAGGGATCTAACTACCATTCATTAGGAATGCTAGGAATCTCACTAATGCTTGGGACACTCTTTACTTTTCCAAAGGGACACTTAAGATCTCCATACCATTTACTAGGAATGGTTGAGTTCTTACTAACATTTCAAAGGAATGCTCGAGATCTTAACATTCCAAAGAAATACTTGAGATCTTAACATTCAAAAAGAAATACACTAGATCTTAATACCATTCAGAATGCTCGGGATCTCATTGCCCATTAATAGGAATGCTTGTGACCTCATTATCATTCAATAGGAATACTCATATAATTATCATTCTAATGGAATTTGTGGGATCTATCATTAAAAAGGAATACTCAGGGTCTACCATTCACCAGGAATGCAAAGGATCTAACTACCATTCACTAAGAATGCTCGGAAACTACCTACCATTCATTAGGTATGCTTGGTATCTAACTATCTTTCACTAGGAATTCTCAGGGTCTTACTACCATTCACTTAGAATGCCCATAACCTCAATACATGCTCAGAATCTACCACTTAATAGGAATACCATTGACTACAAATGCTCAAAGTCTACCATTCACTAGCAATGCTCAAGATCTCGCTACCTTTCACAAGGAGTGTTTGGGATCTCACTATCATTCACTAGGAATGCTTGGGTTCATATTAACATTCAAAGGGAATACTAAAGATCTCACAAACATTCAAAAGGAAAGCTCGAGATCTCAATACCATTTAGCAGGAATACTCAGAATCTCACTACCTATCACTAGGAATGCTCGTGGATCTTACTACCATTCAACAGGAATGCTTGGTATCTAACAACCATTCAAAAAGAATGTTTGGCATCAGAAGCAAAAGTCACTCTAGTATATTCTGTAATAGGATCACTAGACAAAGTCTGGTCAGCTATAGTGTTTCTTCGGAGAGAACCATCATCTCAAGTTCAGCATTCATAACAGTAAACAATGGTGCTTCTCAACCAGGCTGTTAAGGAATCATCCAGCTCAGTAAAGGAATCCCTGGACAGAATAGATTAATATGACCAGCTCTTATCATTCACTAGGAATGATCGGGATCTAACATTAACTGGCAATGCAAGGGATCTGTCATACACTGCGAATTCTAGACCTAACTACCATTCCAAAGAAATGCTCTAGATCTACCTTTCATTACAGATGCTCTGGATATAACTAGCATTCACATAAGGAAAGTTTGGGATCTAATACCATTCACTACAATTGCTCGGGATCTAATTATCAATCATTCGGAATACTCAAGATCTATTACAACTTACTAGGAATGCTCAGGATCTAATAT
>NC_061843.1:13176453-13181453 GCF_019202785.1 Penaeus chinensis | reverse complement strand
TTATTATTTCTACCAATAGTATATATATAAAAAAATGATAATAATAACAATAAGGGTCTCCATTAATAGCAAATAAGAAATAAATCACAAAAATAAGCAAAATAAGCAAAATCTAGTGAAATCTAGCCTTTTCAGAGTGTACCCAAAAAATGTCTTTTTTCGATTTCAATGATACTTTTCACAATTATTAGAGTAATCATTATAACTTTTATAAGAATTGTATTAATTATGACAATAAGGATGATAAAATTGAGAATAATGAGAACTGTGATAAAAGTGTGATTTCATCAAAAATTCTGATGATAAAAGGAATACTTGTATTATTATCATTACTATTATTAGTAGTAGTATCATTATTATTATTTTTAATATTAGTATAATTGCAAAAATAAATATTGTAATTGAAGTAATTACAATAATACCGGTAATAATTTAAATAATGATATTAATACGTATTATAAATTCGTTCTTATTGTCATTATTTTCGTTATTATTATTATTATTATTATAGTTTCTTTTGTTATGATTTTTTAAACTTATAGTATAATTACCAAAAACATATTCATGGCGCCAGTAATTACAATAATAATGATAGTAATGATGATAATAGTGATAATTATTGATATAATTGCAATAATGATGATAATGATGATGATAAAGATAATGATAATGATGAGAATGATGATAATAATGATGATAACAACAATAACAGTCTCCATTTATAAATCTTGCCTTCTCAGAGTGTACGCAAAAATGCGTTTTTTATTTTTTCAATGATGATTTTGGTAATTATTAAGGAAATTATGATAATTTATATCAGAATTCTATTAATCATGACAATAATGATGATACGATTGAGAATAATGAGAACTGTTATAAAAGTGTTATTTTATCAAGAATTCTGATAATAACAATACTTATATTCTTCTTCTTCTTCTTATTATTATTATTATTATTATTATTATTATTATTATTATTATTATTATTATTATTATTATTATTATCATTATTATTATTATCATTATTATTATTATTATTATTATTATTATTATTATTATTATTATTATTATTATTATCATTATTATTATTATAATTATTATTATTATTATTATTATTATTATTATTATTATTATTATTATTATTATTATTATTATTATTATTATCATAATAATTGCTATTATTATTATTAATATTATTATTATTATCATTATTATTACTATTATTATTATTATTATTATTATTATTATTATTATTACTATTATTATTATCATGAAAATAATAATTATTATTATTACTATTATTATCAATATTATCATTATACTTTTTATTATCATTATTACAATAAGAAATATTATAACTGTAATAATAAAACTAATAACTATTATAATGGTAAAAATTATTATAATAACAATCACAAAATTGTTATTATCAATACTACTATTACTATTATCATTATTATTAAAAATAAATATTATTACTGAAATAATTACAATAATAACGATAATAGTTGGCATTATGATATAAATACGTTTTATAAAATCGTTATTATTTTCATAATTGTTGTTATTATTATTATTATTATTATTGTTTCTATTGTTGTTATTATTTCTACTACTAGAATAATTACCAAAAAAATATATATGGCGCCAGTAATTACAATAATAATGATAAAAATGATGATAATGATGATATTTTTTGCAATAATTATCAGAATTGTATTAATCATGACAAAAATGATGATTAAATTGAGAATGATGAGAATTGTGAATAAGTGTGATTTTATCAAGAATTCTGATTATAACAGGAATATTTGTATTATTATTATTATAATTATTATTATTATTATTATTATTATTATTATCATTATTATTATTATTATTATTATTATTATTATTATTATTATTATTATTATTATCATTATTATTATTATTATTATTATTATTATTATTATTATTATTATTATTATTATCATCATTATTTGTATTATTATTATTATTGTTATTATTATAGTTTATTATAATCATTATTACAATGAAAAATATTATAACTGTAATAATAACACTAATAACAATTATAATGGAAATGATGTTTATAATAGTTATCATAATATTGTTATCATTATTACTACTGTTATTATTATTATTATGATTATCTTTATTATTATTATAATTGCAAAAATAAATTTTATAACTGAAATAATTATAATAATAACGATAATAATGTATATAATTATATTAATACGTATTATAAAATATTATTATCATCATTTTTGTTATTATTATTATTGTTTCTATTGTTATTATTAATTCTACTAATAGTATAATTACCAAAAAATATATATGGCGCCAGTAATTACAAAAATAATGATTATAATGATGATAATGATGATAATTATAGCAATATTTGCGATATTGATGATAATAATGATGATAATGATGATAATAATAATATTAATGATGATAATAACAATAATAGCCTCCATTTATAAAAAAAAAAAAGGGAAAAAGAAAACAAATCCCAGAAGTCAAAGGAGTAGCAAAATTAAGCGCATCTAGCCTTTTAAGAGATTACGCAAAATGCCTTTTTTTTCATTATCATGATGATTTTAGCAATTATTAGGGTAATACTGATCATTTTTATCAGAACTGTATTAATCATGACAAAAATGATGATCAAATCGAGAATAATGAGAATTGTGATAAATAAGTGATTTTATCAAATATTCTGATAATAACAGGAAGACTTTTCTTATTATTATTACTATTATTATTATTATTATTTTTATTATTACTACTACTATTATTATTATTACTATTATTATTATTATTACTATTATTATTATTTTGACTATTATTATCATTTTCATTATTATTATTATTATTATTATCATTATCATTATTATTATTATTATTATTATTATTATTATTATTACTATTATTACTATTAATATTATTATTATTTCTATTATTATTATTATTGTTATTATTATTGTTATTATTATTACAATTAAAAATATTATAACTGTAATAACACTAATAACAATTATAATGGTAATAAAAATTGTAATAGTAATCATAATATTGTTATTATTATTACTACTGTTACTAAAATATTATCTATATTTTTTATTATTAGTATAAATAGAAATAATAAACATAATAACTGAAATAAATACAATAATAACGAAAATAATAAAGATAATGATATTAATACGTATCATAAAATCGTTATTATTGTCTTTATTTTTGTTATTCTGAGAATAACAGGAATACTTTTATTATTAATATTATTATTATTATTATTACTATTATTATTATTTTTATTATTATTATCACTATTACTATTATTATTATTATTATTATTATTATTATTATTATTATTATTATTACTATTATTATTATTAATATCATTATTATTACTATTATTATCATTATTATTATTTTTATTTTTATTATTATTATTACTAATTATTATTATTATTATTATTATTATTGTTATTATTATTATTATTATTATTATTATTATTATTATTATTGTTATTACTATAATAATTATTATTATTAATATGATTATTATTATTATTGTTATTATTATTATTAATATGATTATTATTATTATTGGTATTATTATTATTATCATTATTATTATTATTATTATTATTATTATTATTATTATTATTATTATTATTATTATTATTATTATTATTATTATTATTATTATTATTATTATTATTAATATCATTATTATTACTATTATTATTTTTTTTTCATTATTATTATTACTATTATTATTATTATTATTATTATTATCATTATTATTATTATTATTGTTATTGTTATTATTACAATCAAATATATTATAGATGTTATAATAATACAAATAAGAATTATGATGGTAATAATAATTATAATAGTAATCATAATATTGTTATTATTATTACTACTGTTACTATTATCATTATCAATATTTTTATTAGTAGTATGAATATGAAAATAAATATTATATCTGAAATAATTACAATAATAACGATAATAATTGAAATAATTATATAAAAACGTATTAAAAAATCGTTAATAATGTCAATATTTCATTATAATTTTTATTAATGTTGTTTCTATAGTTATTATTATTTCTACTAATAATATAATTACAAAAAATATATATATGGCGCCAGAAATTACAATAAAAATGATAATAATGATGATGAGTATTGCAATAATTGCAAAAATGATGATAATAATGATGATAATGATGATGATATTGATGGGAATCATGAAAATGATGAAAGTGATGATAATAACATTAATAGTCTCCATTTATAATAAAAAAAAATATAAAAAATACCAAAAGTCGAAAAAGCAACAAAATCTAGCGAAATCTCCCCTTTTTAGAGTATACGCAAAAAATAACTTTTTTCAATTCAAATTATGAATTTGGCAATTATAAGGATATTAATTATGACTTTAATCAGAATTGTAATAATCATGACATTAACGATGATAAAATATAGAATAATGAGAAATGGGATAAAAGTGTGACTTTTTCAAGAATTCTGATAATAAAAATACTTGTATTATCATTATTATTATTACAATAAAAAAATATTATAACTGTAATAATAACACTTTAACTATTATAATGGTATTAATAATTAAAATTTTAATCATAATATTGTTATTATTATTACTACTGTTACTATTATCATTATGATTATTTTTATTAATAGTATAATTGCGAAAATAAATATTATAAATAAAATAATTTAAAAAATAACACTAATAATTAAAATGACGGTATTAATATGTATTATAAAATCGTTTATATTGTCATTATTTTTGTTATTATTATTATTAAAATTGTTTATATTGTTATTATTATTTCTACTAATTGTATAATTACCCAAAAAATATGGCATCAGAAAATACAATAATAATGATAATAATGATGATAATGATGATAATTATTGCATAATAGTAATAATGATGATAATAACAATGATA
>NC_061843.1:13174340-13176353 GCF_019202785.1 Penaeus chinensis | reverse complement strand
TTCGGGTTTAGCTGGCACTTTGTACTGGGTGAAGTGTTTAGTGGGTCCCGACTCTTCATCAGAGTCGGTCTCCGGCCTCGGACGCTTCGGCCCACCCTTTCGGCTTTCGGGCTTGTTTGTGGGGGCAGCAGCTGATACGGCTGGTTCAGCCTGCTCTCCCCTCTCAATCGGGGAGGCCGTCTGAGGACTCAGGGGCCTCCCTGGCATAGCTGTTGGCCTAGAGAGGCCAGCTCGCGAGTCAAGATGTTTGACTATTCGGTGGACAGACCCATTGGCTTCGGTCTTGTCCACCTTAGCAGCAGGAGTGACAGTGTCATCCTGTGCATGGGGTTTTCTTTTGCCACCAGAAGGCATATATGGCTTCATGGTGACTGCCGTGGTCTGGGCCTTGCGCGGTTCGTCAACATTTTGATCAGTCTGTGGGGGGTGTTTGTTAATGTTTTCCATAAATTGGTAAGTTCTTCATACTCTCACGCCCCCACCCACCACGGAGTCCAACAAGAGGAAGCTGAGTGTCAGAACCAGTGTCTAACATCAACAGGAGTGATGAGAGGATATACGCAGCCAATGGCCATTGTGACGGCGCTCACGGACCATTGTGAGTGCCAATGGCGGCATGACTGCTTGACCCTAGCCTCCCGGGGGAGACCAGCCGATTGACCGTGACCGGGCCGGGATCAGGCCGCCTGTCTTGCTGGAATAGAGGACCAAAGAGGCGTGTTGCTAGCCGCAGGGCGTACTCATTCCCTTTGAAGCAACCACCCAAAGGTTGTTTCACCTCAGTGAGGAAGGAAAGGACCTGTGTCTTTTCAAAGTAGTTCCCCCTTCCCTCTGAAACAGCCACCCAAAGGCCGTTTCACCTCAGTGAGGGAAGGGAGGTTTTGCGTTCTTGCCAGGCACTTCCTTTCATTCCCCTGAAGCAACCACCCAAAGGTTGTTTCACCTCAGTGAGGAAGGAAAGGACCTGTGTCTTTTCGAGGGGATTCCTCCTTCAATCTGAGACAGCCACCCAAAGGCTGTTTCACCTCAGTGAGGGAAGGGAGGTTTTGCACTTTTGCCAAGCAGTTCCTTTCATCCCTCTGAAGCAACCACCCAAAGGTTGTTTCACCTCAGTGAGGAAGGAAAGGACCTGTGTCTTTTCAAAGTAGTTCCCCCTTCCCTCTGAAACAGCCACCCAAAGGCCGTTTCACCTCAGTGAGGGAAGGGAGGTTTTGCGTTCTTACCAGGCACTTCCTTTCATTCCCCTGAAGCAACCACCCAAAGGTTGTTTCACCTCAGTGAGGGAGGAAAGGACCTGTATCTTTGTGAATTCCTCTTCCCTCTGAAACAGCCACCCGAAGGTTGTTTCACCTCAGTGATGGAAGAGGAGTCCAGCGTCTTTCAAGGAAGTTTCTTCAGCCCTCAGAAACAGCCACCCAAACGCTGATTCACCACAGCGAGAGGGAAAAGTTAACTTTCTAGGCTGTTACAGTGGCGGGACGTGAGTTCGGTTCTGTCTAGCAGCAGCTATTTCGACAGAACCAGGCTGAGGGCCTGACAAAGGGAGGGGCTCCTACCTGCCTATCATTCCTAAACGAAATATCTAGAGTGGCAGTCATCAGATGGTCTGCCATACCAGTCCCTAGCAAAAAGAATGGCAACTCTCTGTGCACCGTAAGGCAGGCACGCTAAGTCCCCCAGACACACCCTCCCCTGCGGGAGGTAAAGGTCTGCCCACGTCCGAGCACAAGATCGAAGATGGGGTCCAGTTGGATGGACAGGGTCATATTAATTTACACAGCCTGAGTTGTCGATCGCGGATTATGCAAGTAACAGGCCCTGTACCGGTCTCACGGTGCAACCGTTGAATGAACACATATGTATGCATATATATATATATATATATATATATATATATATATATATATATATAGATATATAGATATACATATATATGTTATGCATATATATGCATATATATATATATATATATATATATATATATATATTTACATTTATATATATGTATATATA
>NC_061843.1:13156840-13169340 GCF_019202785.1 Penaeus chinensis | reverse complement strand
GCATGTTGGGTCTATCTCTATTTTTATTATATATAGATGCTGTTTTAGTCTTGCGTGTTTCGTTTTTATACAAGATCAAAAAACAAAAAACTAGATGTTTGTTTATCATGTCCATTGATTAGGTTTGTTATCTTTGATATAATAGTTTATTTGTGTCTAATATTTCTGTTAGTTGTTCTTCCCATGTTTTTCTGTTTTTTTTTTTTTTTTTTCACATTGTTAATATCTTTTGTTATGGCAGTAGGATTTGTTATTTCGTGTGATCTTTTTGCTGCTTGATCTACAATTTCATTGCCACCAATGCCTTTATGTGATGGGATCCACTGTAATTTGATGTTCTGTTTCTGTTTTGATAATGTGTGTGTTGTTTGTTGTATTTCATAAGTGATATGTTTGTGTTTTTTGGGTCTGTGGTTTATTATTAATTGTAATGCTGAATATGAATGTGAAGATTACTGAGTTTGATATTTTATTGTTCTGAATATATTGCAGTCCCTGTTTTATTGCAAATAGCTCTGCTTCAGTGATATTTGTATTGTTGGTAGCTTCCAGATTTTAGTAATGTTTGCATTTTGAATATATATTGCTGCTGAAACTGAATCTGGTTCCTTTATTTTTGAACCATCTGTGATTTTTTTTTTTGCTGTTCTCTCTCTGTTATATTTTCTAACATCAGAAACTGTTTTTTGATTATTTGTTCTGAAAGATCTTTTGGTTTGTTGTTCATGAACTGAGTTTCTACATATTGTGAAATATCATACCATGGTAGTACTGGGGTTATATTCTATACTATATTAGTTGTTATGTTGAGTTTTAATTCTTAACAGGTTTCTAATGCCCTGTAGGTTAATAATCTTTTACCTTTACTTGAATTATATTCTTTGATATTATTTATTACTACTTTTTTGTGCATTTCCATAAATGGATATTCCATATTCTATTTTAGGTTTGATATTTTTTTTTATAAAATCTTAGTGGTGTTTCTTTATTTGCACCCCATGTCTATGAAGATCTATTCTTTTTTAAAAATTTATCTTTACATTTTCAACATGCTCTCTCCAGTTTAGTCTTGGTGCATCAAATCTTAATCCTAAGATTTGTAAAATCCATTTCTTCATCATCTATTTTTATTTACACACAAGATTAAAACAGCATCTATATATAATAAAAATAGAGATAGACCCAACATGCAGATGGTGCCAACACAAAGAAGAAACTATAGAACACCTAATACTCCAAGCCCAAGATTTAACTCTCACAGAGAGTTATCTTCTTATCTTTTTATGTGTAAATCACATTATTTTACTTTTTGTTAAGTTTATCTTTAGATCCCATGTGGTAGCCCATTCTTTAAGATGTTTTAAAGCTCTTTCTAGATTATTTGATGCTTCCGTCAGATCATTATTTAGGGTTATTAAGGTTATATCATCTGCAGATATTATTTTATTTACGCTTCCTGGTAATTTTAGGTCAGTTATCATTATATTAAACAATGTCAGGCTTAATGGGGAGCCCTTTTTTAGATATATTTTTATTAGGAAAATTCTTTCTTTAAGAAAATTGTAAGTGAAGTATAATGAAATACCTGTAATTCCTAAATTTGACATTTTTGTTAATAAAGCATTATGGTTAACTGTGTTGAATGCTTTTTCTATATCTATACAGGCTAGTAATGCATATTTTTTCTCTTTGATTACATTACTTATATATGCGTCTATTACTTGTAGAGCATCTGTTGTACTTTTATTAGGTCTAAAACCTGTTAGGTCTTAATCTAACTTGTTGTTTATTTCTAGCCACCAATTTAATCTCTTTATTATTATATTTTTGAAATATTTCCCAGAGTTGTTATTCTACTGATTAATCTAAAAGATTTTGTCTCTGATGGGTTTTTGCCAGGTTTATTTATTGGATTTTAAAATTCTTGGGGATATTCTCCTTTATTCCAGTAATGATTGATTTGTTTTAATATTTTCTTTATTATTTTTTCTGGAGCATATTTATAAAATTTGTATGGCATTATGTATGGGCCATAGGCTTTATCTATTTTAGTATTTCTTATGACTGAAGTCAATTCATTAATCTATATTTCTTTATTTAATTCTATACTATTTGTGGGGTTAAATAATCTCTCTCTCTTCATCTGTCAATATTTTTTCATGGAAATCTTATTTACTGCATTTTCATATTCTTTTTTGAATAGTGTTAGTTTTTTGGCATTTCTGATACTGGGAGATCATTCTTTATTAGTGGAAATTTAGTTATAATTTTTTTCCCTGTTATTTTTAAAAAGAAATTCCAGATTCCTTTTTTTCGAGGAGTTTTAAAATCTAATGTGGTACAAAAATTTTCCCACGATTCTCTTTTCTCTCTTTCTATCATTTGTCATGTTTTTATTACTAATATTTTATAATCTATTTGATTATCTTTATTCATTTTTTTCCTCCGGTTATTAAATGCTCTATTTCTTAGTTTTACTATTTCAGCACATATCTCATTCTACCATGGTTTATTTGGTATGTTTTTATTGATATTCTTTTCAAATTTAAAACATTTTCATCCTGTGTCTTTTAAAAGGTCTATTATTTAATTTAAGAAGTTTATGTTCTCTATATCTGTATCCATCAATTCTCTCTGAAATCTATTCCATCCTTCTTCTGTATAGCTCCTTTTTTTTTTCTTTGGAATGAGTAGCTTTCATTAGATTATTATCTTTTATAATTATAGGAAGATGGTCACTTCCTAGATTTGGGCCTGTTTCTACTTCTAAATGAGTTAGCGATGGTGTTGCTGATACCAGGTCTATTGTTGTTTCATTCGCACAATTTGAGGACCTATTCTTGTTGCTAGGCCTGGTGTTGTTATTACAATTATATTATTTTGATTAGTGATTTCGAATATACTTTTGCCAGTCTTTTTTGCCAATTTTGCTTTTGATTTTGGATTCCAACTAATATGACTAAAATCTTGTATGATTATTTTTGGGTCATCAATTTGTTTTATATAATATTCTAATTCATTGGAATCATTTTGGAATGAGAGTTTAGTGAGTGATTGGTTTGGGTTGTTTTGTTTTCCCCTTGAATATTCTTTGTTTGTTTGTTTGTTTTTTCTGGCATGTGTTTTTTGTCATTTTTTTTGTTGTCTGTACTTTGTGTTTTTCTTCTTTTGGGTGTTCTGTGTTCCAAAGTTAAACTCCGAGATTGGTTTAATGTTTGAGCATATGTTGTTAGTGTAGTCTGTTCTTTTGTTTATGAGTTTGTTTTCTTTTTAACTTGTTGTTTGTTTATATTATTTGTTGTGGTCTGGTTATTTACTGGTGAAATTGGAATGGTTTCATTTGCATTTCCATTTGTATTGGTTTTAGTCCTTGGAACTGTCTCTTTATATCTAAGTTGTTTGGTGTTATGTTTTTGATGTTTAATTTTTTGTGCCTCCTTGTGCATTTTTCATATGCTTGTATTTGGTGCATGATTTTCTTAGCAATAGAAGTAATATTCTGTATTTGTACAATCTTTGTAACTGATTGAATTCGCAACATTTACTACATGGTATTTTGTTTTTACATGTCATTATCCCATGGCCATATCTGAGACAATTATAACATTTTGGAATTGGGAAAGTATACTGATTGACTTTGTATAAGGTATGCCCTATTGCTATTTTTTTCCACTGATTGTTCTTATTTTTTCTTTTATTTACTCAGAGCTTAGGTCTGTCTCAACAAGGAAAATGGTTTCATAAGAACAGCCTATATTCTTACTGGAGGCTGGTTGTTTGCATACGAGTTTCCATTCTCCCAGATTCTGAATTTGATTAAGAGGTCTTAGTTTGTTGATATCTTTGAGTTCGAATCTGATAGCTTTCCCTGTTCCCAGTACTCTTAGGGAGTCTTCAATGATATATTTTAGAAATTCTGATTTGTTTATTGATTCTGTTAATTTTATGGGATTATTGAAATTTAATGTTTTTGTTTCAACTGCTAACCTTATAATGATAACATTAGGGTTATCTTGCCTGTTTACTGTTGGGTCTTCAGATGTGGTCGGTTGAGCTTCTGTGCCATTCCTGCTGGTTTCATGTTTTCTTGGAAGCTTGGGCTTTGGGTCTTGTTCATTGTCACTATTTTCTCTTGGTCTTCTATTTGATTGGGAATCATAAATCATTTCATTTTGAGTTCCAGGCTTTTCTCCTGGTTCTGGATTAAGTTCATCGTCCATTAATTAATCTTATGTTCACTGCACTCAAAGTATAAAGTGATTTTGGACGTTCACTCCATGAAGGTTTGGACGGTTCTCCTATATTAATTAATTTTATGTTCACTGCACTCAAAGTATAAAGTGATTTTGGATGTTCACTCCATGAAGGTTTGGAAGGTTCTCCTATATGTTAATTATTCTTGATCTTTGTAAGAAGATTTTTATGTCTCAGTATGTAGTCCATCATAGCAGGAGGTTAGTTTTCCCCTGTAGAGAGATATTTGGTTGGTTATTTCTATCTTTGTTTAATGCCTCTAATAATTTGGTTCTGTTAGGATGGAATTTTGGGCATTGTAATGTTAATTGCTCATTTGTTTCTTCTGGATGTTTGCACCATCTGCAATTTGGATCAGTTTCTAAATTTAGTCTGTGTAGGTCATTTATCAATCTTGTATGTTTACTAAGTATCTAATTTTCTGTTTTCTGATCTAGACCATGATTGTGAGGTGTTATCTTTGAGGGAATGGGTTTTTGTGATTAGGGTTTTTTGTAACTGTTCTCCCCATTGTCTTTTGATTTTTTCTTTTTTTATGTCTTTTATTATGTTGTTAGAATCTTGGGTAATGGTTATGGAATTTTCTAATTCATGAGCTTTCTTTGCAGCAAGATCTACAATTTCATTTCCAGTTATGCTTTTATGTGCTGGGATCCATTGTATTGATATTTTTGTTTTGTTTTG
This sequence comes from Penaeus chinensis, assembly GCF_019202785.1. Taxonomy (NCBI): domain Eukaryota; kingdom Metazoa; phylum Arthropoda; class Malacostraca; order Decapoda; family Penaeidae; genus Penaeus; species Penaeus chinensis. Next base: position 13,164,402 of record NC_061843.1, on the reverse strand, counting down.
TTAAAGTGTAAATTAGTTTTTGTGTTTCATATGTAATTTGTTTATAATTTTTGGGTTTGTGTTTTTTAGTGTTAAGATTGCCGAGAGTAAATCTGTGAAGATTACTGTATTTGTTAGTTTGTTATTCTTTATATAGTTCAGCCCTTGTTTTATTGAATATAATTCTGCTTCTATGATGTGAGTGTTTTTTTTTTTGTAATTTCCAAACTGTTGTGTGTTTGGTTTTTCTATATAAATTACTGCTGACGTTGATTGTAGTTCTTTTATTTTGATCCATCCAGTTATATTTTGAGCTTCATTAATATTTATATTGATTTTTAGTTTTTTGCAAGTTTCAGTGACTTTTTATCTTTGTTGTAATTGTATCCTTTGATGTTTTTTACTATTAGTTCTTTTACTGACATGCTTTTTGTTTTTTCCAATAATTTTACTAGCTGTATGCAAGCTAATTCATTTGTTTTGTCAGTTATTGAAGGTTTGTTTGTTAGGTCTTGGAATGATATTGGAGTAGATTTAAAGCATCCTGTTGATATTCTCAGAGCTGTGTTTTGTATCGTTCCTAATTTTTTAAATCCTTTTTTTTTTTCTTTTGCTGTTCCATATTTTTCCAGACCATATTCTATTTTTGGTTTTACATAGATATTGTAGAAATTTGAATTTTATTAGGCCTTCTCTTTTTGCTCCCCAGTTATATGAGGATATTTTTCATTATATTTATTCTGTTAATAGATTTTACTTTGAAGTTTTCTCTGTGTTTTGTCCATTTTAGTTTTGGCTAGTCAAATTTTTTACCCAGGATGTCTTGACTATCTGTAAATTCTAGTTCTACATTATATATTTTGATTTTTGGTAGCTGTATTTTTCTTTTGTTAGTGAAATATAAGAGCTTGCTTTTTGTTAAATCTATTTTTAGATCCCAGGTGTCCGCCCATTCTTTTACTTGTTTTAAACCTTTTTCAATATTGTTTATGGCTTCGTTTAGGTGATGTTGAAGAGTGTTGGACATAACAGGGATCCTTGTGGAACACCACTCAGTATTGTTCCTTACACAAAATTTTGGTTTCCTATTTTTATTTGGAACATTCTTTTAAAAATTATGTATCCATTTTAGTAAGTTACCTTTTATTCCAGGGTTAGCCATTTTTATTACTAGTGCATCATGAATTACTGTGTCCTTTGTTTTTATAAGGGCTTTCAATTCATTTAATGAATTTATATATTTTGTATCTGTTATTTTATTCTTTTTGATATGGAAGTTATTGAACTTCCATTTTTTTCTTTTGAATGACTTTTGTATGGTGTTATCCCATACTAGTAAGTGGTCACTTCCCATGTTTGGTCCTGTTTTGATTTCTAAGTGGCTTAGTGTTCGATGTTCAAGATTCCTTTGCATTTATAGGGTCTATTCCGGTGATTTAGCCAGGAGGATTTAATAACATTATATTATTTTCTGCTATTAATTCAGATAGACTTTTATCTGTTTTGTTTGCATGATAAAGGCTCTCATGATGTGCATTGAAATCTCCTATTATTAGTTTTGGGTCATTTACTTGTCCTGTATAATATTCTATGTCATTTTGGCTTAGGTTATTGCTAGGATTGTAAATTAATAAAATGTTCATCCAATTATTTTTATAACTAATCTTTATTCCCATGGCTTCTATTTTGTGTTTTAATCTGTTTCTTAAATTTATTTGTTTATATTGTATATTTCTTTTATACAAATAACTAAGTCCTCCTCCTATTTGTTTTGGTCTGTCATCTCTTATTGTTTTAAAATTCTTTAAGTTAAAATTATCTTTATTTTTCAACCCGGTTTCGCATAATGCGAGTACATCTGTTTTTTCTTTGTTTATCAGGTGGTTTAAATCAATGCTTTTGTTATTTACTGATCTTGTGTTCCAAAAATGATCAAATTCATAGAGTACTAACATGATTTTATTAAATATTGGAATTATTATTTTTTATTGCCTTGGCTATTAGTTCTATAATGATTTTTTCTGAGTTTATGTTGTTTATAATATTTGTTATTGTTATTGTATCTTTCATTGTTTCTGTCCATGAGATGTCTTCTTTATTTTTATTTTGTATTTCTTTCTGTGATTCTTTAATTTTAAATGAAGTTGGAAGTGTCCAAGTTATTGGACACTTATTTTATTTGTTTGCTGTTGGGTTTTCTGATTACATTCTGGGGAGGTTCATTATTTTTTGTTTGGGTTCTCTGTTTTGGTGTTATAGTTAAATCTAACTGATTTTTGTTTGACTCTGGCATCTTTTCTTCTGTCTGGGTTTTCTGTCCAGCTGGCAGGCTGTGGGGTTGACTGATGGTTTGAGCATAAGTCTGAATTGTGTTGGATTCTGTTTGTTGAGTGTGTGAGGGTGTCTTTGTATTTTCATTGTTTGTGGGTATTTTTTGTTGTGCTTTTGTGTTGGGGTTTGTGAATGATTTAGTGTTGGGGTTTGTGTGTGGTTTATGTTGGAGTTATTGTGATTTTGTTTGAGGAGTTTTAATTCATGAAATTGTTTCTTAATGTTTATGGTATTGGTCGTTATGTTTTGGTTGTTTATTTGTTTTGCCATTCTATGTATTTTACATGCATTTGTATTTGGTGGATGGTTCACATGGCAGTAAAAGCAGTAGGGATTATTTGTGCAATGTTTGTAATCATGGTTAAATTTTCCTTACAGGTTATGATTCCATGGCCATATCTGATACATTCGTAGCATTTTGGGATTGGGGAGGTATACTGTTGTTATACAATGTATGTCCTATGGCAACTCTTTCTGGTAGAGCCCCTTGTTGATTTTATTAATGCTGATTACTTCTATTATTTCATTAGTGTGATCTAGCAGTGGTCTTAGTTTGTCTTTTATTTCTTTGTTGTCTAGTTCTATATCAACTTGATATATTGTGTCATATGAGCAGTCTATGTTTTTGTTTGAGGCGGGCTGTTTGCAGTTTATGTACCAGTCACCAAGTTTATTTGTCTTGTTTGGAGGAGGTAATTTTGTCAAATTCTTAACTTCAGTTCTTATTGCCTTTCCTGTTCCAAGTACTCTTAGAGTGTCCTATACTATATATTTTTGGAATATTGATTTATTTATTGCTTCAGTTAATTTCATTGGGTTATTAAAGTTTGAGGATTCAGATTATTATGGTTTTGTCTTATGTTTGTTGTTCCCTTTGGGTGGTTTAGGTTCTTCTAAGTTTCTGCCGTTTTTGTGTCTCCGGGGAAATTTGGGATCTGGATTTTCTTCACTATCACTTTCTTCTCTAGGTCTTCTATTTGTTTGTGAGTCCTAGTCCATTTCTTTTAAGATTCCAGGGTTTACTCCTGGATCTGGGTTTAAATCTGTGTCCATTTAATGTTCTTAAACTTCACTTCACTCAAGTTCAAGATTTTCATGTGTTCACTCTAAGGCAATTAAAGTGACAGTTCTCCCTCCTTCTCACTCTACCTGTCACACCAGATAAGCTAAACATTCCACCCCATCTCCTATCCCATCCTCTCCCACATCCACCTCTCCCTCTGATCCTCAGATATCTATTCCCTCCTCTCCTCTATATAAAAAAACCCTTGTTTCTCAGACATCCCCACCCAACTCCCCTCCAGAAACCCTTGAAGACATCCAAAACTTCCTGAACATGACCCAAGAGAATGCTCCACTCCCTCATCCACCCTTCATTCCTATTCACTCAACATTCTAAGTATTTGCCGATATCCATCCTCTTCTTCAAGTACCCCCTGTAATCAAGAGGTGAGATGGGAACACCACTGTCACCAGAATATGAGTGAAACGAGAGATGGATGTGGGCGGGTCAATGAAAGGGGTCTAAGCTTGCTGGTTTATTGTTGAAGATAAATATGAGAACCCCCAGGAGAGCCCCATGTCCTCCGGGTCGAAGACAAGGTGGTGATGCTGGACCCCTGTGTGGCTTGGTCTGTCTGCTGTGTCTCTCCCTTTCTGTCTTATGAATGTCTCCTTTTATGCTGCGGTTCCTTTCAAGGGCGGATGTTTACTCCCCAGCTAAAAGTATACCATCCAGAACTTGCTACTTATTGTTGACACCTTCTACCCCTCTTTTGTTTGTTTATCCCATGGGCCTCCCCTTTCCAGGATTATGTTAAGAGGAGACAGCCTAATGAGTGGAATCAACTTGAAGAAAATGAGCCAAGTGTCCATAAGCTGTAGGCTAAGTTGGATATCCCAGTTTGTGTAACAGGTGTCACAGTGTAGATACTTGTTGAGTATATTGTCTTTCCAGTGAAAAAACCTGCAAAATATATCAAGTTATGGTTCCAAAGCACAGAATAGAGTCCAGGTTTTGCTTCTGTAGAGCAAAATCAACAATATTTAGATACTTTTAACTGAAAGAGTTCATGACTCTTGTCACCAAGTGAATGTCTTTGTTGACTTCCTGGTCTTACAGCTCAGGGTCATGAGTTGTGCTAGCAAGATATGTAAAATGTATAACCTTGGGTGATTTGAAGGTCTTTGTTGCAAGCATGTATCAACTGTGCAGGTTTTCCTTACAGACTCCCAAAATTGTGGATCTGAGTGTTTGTCTAACAAATCTCTAGACACAAGGCTTCACCTTACTGCTAAATGCATCAATAGCTGCCAATAGTCCAAGGTCAGCGACTTTAATATTACCCATAATTAATAATTATGATTATAATGACAATTATACATGATGGGATAATGAATGTAGTAATATTAGATGGCTTGGAAAGGAATAAGTTGGCAAGCAGACACATAGAAAAGGCCTATTGTGTAGAATGAAGTAGCGGGATATATGAAATAATCCTTTCTTGTCTTGAAGCTGAAAGAAAAATGCCAAACAGGAAAAGATACACAACTTACACTCACAGCATCCATTACATTAAAATAAAGATGGAAAAACAGCCTGCCAATTTAACCCCTTGCCGACGGGTACGACGGGTAGACACATGCTATGCCCACTGTTAGTACTTGTTTGATTGTTTTTACACATGGATGGCTATACTTGTACTAATGAGCCAGTTACGAGTACTGCCTGTCTTGCCCGTTCACCCTTTTCTTTGATTTACAAATATTTTACGTTATCTTATTTTGCTGTTACTAATATTAAAAAGCATTATAATAATTATAATGTTTATAATAAAAATAACACCATCAATATTCATAGCACTAGTAAAAAATACGTTTTTCCCGCCAATTCAAATCACGTATGGTCACAAGGTCTACTAATAAGCACTAGCAGAGCCATCTGTGGCAGACATTTCACAAAAAAAATATAGAAAATGGGCACAGTATTTTCCCCATTTTTTGTTCATATTCCCCGGCAGCATGAGATTAAAAAAGTTTGTGAACTAAACTGATTTTCAGACTCTACAGTGCAATTTATCATTATATATACTTGAGGGACCACAGTATACAACTGTTATTCTACAGTTGCACAATGTGATAATGTAATTTTTAAATTATAGAGCTAATAATCAAGGTAACAAGCAAGAATATATGCCAAAATAATTTGTATCAGCTTGTTCAAAACAAAAAAATAAGTAGCTACATCTTATGAATACCAAAGGTTATACGCATGTAAAGAATGTCACATGTCAAAATAATTATTTATTTTTTCATAACTGTAGCATTCAAAATATCACAAAAACATTTACATTTTGGTTTAATTACTAGAACTTAACTGTTTCATATACAAAATACAGATGCATGTTTTGTACTTAAATGGCCTTTATATAGATATTTTATTTAGGGGATTATAGTTATTCAAACTTTAGAATTTTGTAAATATTGATCTTTGAGCATAAAGTACACATTTCTATATATTTCTGTTTATCTGTTCAATCATCTGCTTTAAGTCTTTATCAAGCTGTGTATCTATAGATATTTATATTTTTTATTTGATATGCTTATACTTTTTTCTTAGTTTTGTAGCATTGGTATTAGTTATGTTATTTGAATGTAAGCTAAAAGACATTCATATTTAATATGCCTTAATTCACTCTCCTTGTATTCAACATCAGGACAGAGATTAGATCATGTGAATGAAATCTTGGATGATGGTGCTGAGACGCAGCAAATATATCCTCAATGTGCGGCTAATAGGAAAAGTTGCTGCAGCGCTTGCGAGTGTGATGTGCTATTGTGAATTCCTGCACTATTATGTTGTGTTGTTTCAAGTGAGTGCTTAACACAGACTCTCTGTTAATTAGTTTTGTTAGTGTATATGACTATTTTATATTTTCATATGATTTGTTTATATATGTTTTATCTATTAATTTATTTATCATTTGCATGTTACTTAATTGATATAAGATATTATTATTTTTATCATTGTTATTGTAGTTGTTGTTATAGTTATGATTATAGATATAGTTTTAGTTATAGTTATGATTATAGATATAGTTTTAGTTATAGTTATGATTATAGATAGTTTTAGTTATAGTTATGATTATAGATATAGTTTTAGTTAAAGTTATTATACTTATCCTAATTCTTGTTATTGTTATTATTATTATTATTAATCTTCATATTGTTACTATCATTATTGTTATTATTATTATTATTAATCTTCTTATTGTTATTATCATTATTGTTATTATTATTATTGTTATGATTATTGTCATATACTATTATTTCAGTTATTATCATCATTATTACTCATATTGTAGTGTTTGTTATTGTTAATAAGATGTTTATATATCAAATTTTCCCATACATATATTTATTGCTTTATTATGTTTTCTCTGTGTGTAGAGCACAACTATAAACATTTACCAAGTAGTGTTTTCTGACAACCAAAAGTGCTAAGATTTTCAGTCGTTGATTTTAGGAATGTGAGATTTAATATTGGTGGGTGATCTTTAATATTTTTGCTGATACATGGAATTCAAATATTGAATTGATCAGCAACCTAATAACTGGAGGTAAATATACACATAATCCTCTGAAAGTGAGAGTCCAAATTTCCTTTACTTTGTTTCTTGATTATTAATTTCTTTAGCTTTTTTCTTTTGTGTTCACAGTGTCATTGGCCAGAACTTGATCATGAGTTAAGTGTCCGAGACATTAAAAATGATGCAAGTCCATTGCACGTTATGGTCTTGGCTGACACTCACTTGCTTGGAACGAGAAATGGCCACTGGTTTGATAAGCTACGAAGGTATGGAAACTGAGGCTTTTTGTTTTGGATTGAAGTGCCAAAGTGGTGTGTGAGATTTCTCTATTTTTGGGGCTAGCATATTTTGTCATACTTTCTCATTTAGTCTATATCTCCCTCTCCTTTCTCTCTCTTTCTCTCTCTCTCCTTTCTCTCTCTCTCTCCTTTCTCTCTCTCTCCTGTGTGTGCTGTGTGGTGCAGAGGTAGCGTTCTCGTCTAGCAATCTTGCGGACCTGCGTTCGAATCCCTCGCCACCAGTGGATGGTAACCCCGGCCATTCCTTGCACACAGGGGATAGTTTAGAAGCAAAAATGCAATAGACAGTATGTAACACCAAGAATATCCATTGTAATAAATGGAATCAAACAAAACTAAACTCTCTCTCTCTCTCTCTCTCTCT
>NC_061843.1:13144340-13149340 GCF_019202785.1 Penaeus chinensis | reverse complement strand
GTGTGTGTGTGTGTGTGTGTGTGTGTGTGTGTGTGTGTGTGTGTGTGTGTGTGTGTGTTTATTTATTTATTTATTTATTTATTTGCTTATAGTGACTTATTTCTAGGCGACTTATTTGACGAAGGAAAATGGTGCAAGCCAAGTGAGTTTGCTGAATATGTTCAAAGGTTCCATGACCTCTTTCGAACTCCTGAAGAAACACATGTTCTTGTAGCTGTTGGGAATCATGATGTTGGTTTCCACTACAGGCAAGTGTGCTGATTGTAGAAATGTTATTTTTCTTGACACTCCCCTTTTTTGAATAATGAATGTGTCATATAGTTCTTTCACATATACTTAGTGTTCTTAACAGTTTTGTAGTTATATTACTTTATGGTATAATCATGTTTTGTAATGTGTTTCAACTTTTTATACTATTTCTTCTTTACTTTGGATTTTATATTTTCAAGTTGATGTTGGGATAGGGATGAATAGCCTCTGTATGCCTGAATATAAAAGTGTCAATAGTGATTCCTTTTTGCCTCTAAATAAAGTGTGTGAAATGTCTTTGTACCCCACTCCCCATTTTCCCCCTTTTCACTCTCCATACAATATGAGTGATTTCTTTTCCACAGCCTGAATCCATACCTGGTGAACCGATTCGAAGCCGTTTTTGCCACTGGGCTAGTGGCTCTGAAGCAGATAAAAGGAGTCACCTTTGTCACCATTAACAGCATGGCCTTGGAGGGGGACGAGTGCTTTCTGTGTAAGCCTGCCTCAGACAAAATAAAAATCATTGGACGTAAGTGTGGAAGGAGACACTTTATTTTTGTGTTGTTTTTGTTTACTTAAGTTACACTCATTCTTTATTATTTTTGTTTTTTCATTTTACTTTATTCTATTAGTTTTCAGTTCTGGTATTGTTATTGTACATATTGGGATTCTTTACTGGTATTGTGTTTATTTTATATTCTTTATGTACCTGCATTCATTATTTACTACTTACTCAAATTCTTCATTTTCTTTGTCCACTCTTTAATGATTTATTTGCTTATCTATTCCCTTGCAGTTTGGCAGGAGTTAGGAAAATCATTTTTTTAGGAAATGCTTCCTGCAAAGTTTTAAGAATGTCTTGATTAGTAATTTTGGTAACCAGTTATTTGTTACTTTATAGTAGTTTGCAATGGTTGAAGTTCAGGATTAATGACAAGCTTTACATTTCAGTATCCAAATTATTAGTAAATCTCAATAAAACAACATGGAGAAGAAATCACTTAAACTGCTGGGTTGGCCACACTCTACTTGAGCAGCCATTTTTAAGGTTGTACAATGTTAGTTCAGTGATTTCATTTCAATGTTTGCTAATTATTATTCACAAGAGATTTTGGTCCACTTAAGAAAGCTGTAGTGCAACATGCAGATTCCCTGGTATGTCTGTCCTGTTATGATTAGTGTTGCTTGAACATAATTTAAGCCTCAAACTAAACTGAAAGCTCAAATATGGGCAGTCATGTAGATCTTGACATCTTTCTGGAATTGACACAGAGTGAGAAATCTGTGTGTTTTTTTAATTGATTGAATGTGTAATTTTTTGTTGCTAGTCATATTACATTAAAGCCATCATTTCATTACAGGACAGCTCAGATGTGCTGCTGGTGATATGGCAGCCTGTCAATACTGGAAGAGTTCACAACTGCAACAGTATAGTCAGCCTGTCATATTACAAGTAAGGAATAACTACCCTTGCTTATGTAATTTTAGTGAATGATATTGTAACCTATTAAAGTATCAATGAAAGTTAGGATGAAAGTGTAGGTAAATCCAATAGTTATTGATAAAAAAAAAGTTTTCATTATATTCTTGCAGTATCAAAAGGATGCAATGACTAGTACAGAGTACTTTGAAAAAGACCAGTGATTACATAAAAATGTATGATTTTACTCTTCACTCAGAAATTTAAATGAAATTCTTACCAACAGCATTATCCACTTTACCGTGAATCAGATAGCATTTGTAGTGAAGTGGATGAAGCACCAGAAGACATCAAACATTTACTGTTCAGAGAACGCTGGGAATGCATATCTAGGGATGCAACAGAAACTGTGAGTTGATATTCAAATAGAAATAATTTTCATGTTTGTTAAAGATTTAGTGTTTATTAGATGTTCATTTAATCTTAATATTTACTTGGGAATTATTTACAATTAATCTTTCTATCATAGAAGTTTGAATTGTGTATGCAAATGTTATATAGTTTAAACCCATACCTGCAAAAAAAAATATCTGAACGTCTACATTTGTGCCCTTCTGTCTGTCAACCATATATCCATAGATGGGCCTAGGCTAGACAAATTAATTACACAAACTTTGGTGTTCTGGGAGTTGTTGAAAGTTGGGTTTTAAAGGATGCAGTCAAATTTCCATGGCCATTTTGATTAGAATAACTCCTGATCTTCCTCCTCCTCTTCTTTCTCTTCCTCCTCCTCGCCCTCCTCCTACTCCTCCTCTTCTTCTTTCTCTTCCTCCTCCTCGCCCTCCTCCTACTCCTCCTCGCCCTCCTCCTACTTCTCCTCGCCCTCCTCTCTCTCTCTCATACTCTCATTCTCTCTCTCTCTCACTCTCTTATTTCTCTCTCTCTCATTCTCTCATTCTCTCATTATCTCTCTCTCTCATTCTCTCTCTCTCTCATTCTCACATTCTCTCTCTCTCTCATTCTCTCATTCTCTCATTCTCTCTCTCCGTTCTCCTCTCTCCATCCTCTTTCCTTCCCTCTCCTCCCTCTCTCTCTCTCCTCCCTCCTCCTCTCTCCTCCCTTCTCGCTCTCTCTCTCCTCATCTCCTCTCCACTCTCTCCTCTCTATCCTCCCTCTCTCGCCTCTCACTCTCTCACTCTCATCCTCTCTCTCTCTCCCTCCTCTCTCCTCTCCTCTCCCTCCCTCCTCTCCCTCTCTCTCTCTCTCCATCTCTCTCCTTCACCTCTCTCCTCATCTCATCTCTCCTCACTCTCCACTCTCTCCTCTCACCCCTCCCCCTCTCTCTCACACTCTCCATCTCTCTCTCCCTCTCCTCCTCCTCTCCTCACTCTCTACCTCTCTCTCCTCTCCATCTCTCCTCTCTAACTCTCCCCCTCTCCTCTCGTCTCTCTCATCTCTCTCTCACTCTCTCCTCTCTCTCTCTCTCTCTCTCTCTCCGTCTCTCTCTCTCGCTCTCTCTCTCCTCTCTCTCTCCTCTCCTCTCCTCTCACTCCATCTCTCCTCATCTCGTCTCTCTCCTCTCCTCTCTACTCTCCCTCCTCTCTCTCCCTCCATCTCTCTCCTCTCCTCTCCCTCTCCTCTCATCTCTCTCCCTCCTCTCTCCTCTCATCTCTCTCTCCTCTCTCACCTCCCCCCACTCTCCGTCTCTCCTCGTCTCTACCTCCTCTCTCCTCCTCTCCACTCATCCTCCCTCTCGTCTCCTCTCTCTCCTCTCTCTCTCTCTCCTCATCTCCTCTCCCCCTCCACTCTCCATCTCCTCCTCTCTCCTCCTCTCTCACCCTCTCTCTCTCTCCTCCTCTCTCTCTCCTCTCCCTCCTCTCTCTCCTCTCCCTCTCCTCGTCTCCTCTCTCTCCTCTCTCTCCTCTCCTCTCTCTCTCTCTCTCCTCTCTCCATCTCCTCTCTCCCTCTCTCCTCTCTTCCTCTCCTCCTCTCTCCCCCTCCTCTCTCTTCTCTCTCCTCTCTCCCACTCTCTCCTCTCTCTCCTCCCCTCTCCTCTCTATCTCTCTCTCTCTCCTCCCTCCCTCTCCTCTCTCCTCCTCCTCCTCCTCTCTCCCATCACTCTCTCTCTCTCTCTCTCTCCTCTCCTCCATCTCTCTCCTCTCTTCCCTCCACTCTCTCCTCTCCTCTCTCCTCCTCTCTCCTCTCTTCTCCATCTCCTCTCTCTCTCTCTTCTCTCTCTCCCTCTCTCTCTCACCTCCCTCCTCTCCTCTCCTCTCTCTCCTCTCTCTCCTCCCCTCCTCTCTCTCATCCTCCTCCTCACCTCTCCTCGTCTCCTCCTCTCTCTCATCTCTCTCTCCTCTCTCCTCCTCTCTCATCCTCTCTCCTCCTCATCCCTCTCTCCCTCTCTCTCTCTCCCTCTCTCTCTCATCTCCTCTCCTCTCCTCTCTCTCTCTCCTCTCTCCTCTCCTCTCATCTCTCCTCTTCTCCTCTCCTCTCCTCTCTCTCTCCTCTCTCTCTCCTCTCTACTCTTCTCTCCCCTCTCTCTCTCTCTCACTCCTCTCTCTCTTCTCTCTCTCTCTCTCCTCTCCTCCTCTCACTCCCCCTCTCCCTCTCTCCTCTCTTCGTCTCCACTCCTTTCCTGTCCCTCTCCCCTCTCTCCTTCCTTCTCTCTCTCTCTCTCTCTCTCCTCCTTCACTCTCTCTCTCATCTCTCTCTCTCTCCTCTCTCCCTTCCTCTCTCCTCTATCTCTCTCACTCTCCTCTCGTACTCTCTCTCTCCCACTCTCTCTTCCCTCTCTCTCATCCTCTCTTCTCACGTCTCCTCTTCTCTCCTCTCTCCTCTTCATCTCCTTCCTCTCTCTCTCTCATCTCCTCTCTCTCTCCTCTCCTCTCTCACTCTCTCCTCCTCTCCTCTCCTCTTCTCTCACCTTCTCTCTCTCCTCTCCCCTCTCCTCCTCTCTCTCCTCCTCTCTCCCTCCTCTTCTTCTCTCTCATCTCTCCTTCTCTCTCCTCCCTCTTCCTCTCTCAATCTCTCCTCTCTCCTCCTCTCTCGTCCTCTCCTCTCCTCTCTCTCTCTATCTCCTCCCCCTCTCCCTCCTCTCATCTCTCTTCCTCCTCTCTCTCCTCCCTCTCCTCCTCTCTCCTCCTCTCTCTCTCTCTCCTCTCTCTCTCTCTCTCTCTCTCCTCACCTTCCTCCTTCCTCTCTCTCCCTCTCTCCTCTCCTCCCTCTCTTCCTCCTCTCTCCTCTCTCCTCTCTCTTCTCTCTCCTCTCTCTCTCCTCTCCTCTCCCTCCTCTCTTTTCCTCACTCTCTCCTCTCAACCTCTCTCCT
>NC_061843.1:13131840-13139340 GCF_019202785.1 Penaeus chinensis | reverse complement strand
GGCATATTTATAAATGGTGTTGATTTTATTTATGGCATATTTATAACTTTGTACGCTATTATTTATCATGTATTTATGTGCATATTTAGAGATAGTAAGGTGTAATTATCACAGAGAAGTAATAAAAACAAGAACCACACTTATAAATGTTACAGATATGCATTTCTCATGCAAATATTAACTAAAGTAAAGAAGATTGTGATTTTAGTAAAATAAATATTACAATTAGTGAATAAAAAGATGTTGCCATCACTGGATGCAGTAGTAAGAGAGGTCTAGCAGTGATTGCTGTAGATATGTACTTTTGTTCTTTAACAGTTACCCCAAACCTTAATGTGATTTAGATTCTTGTACAATCTGAATATGCTCCTATGATGCAGACACTTGTATCAACACCTTTATTATGGAAAGTCTAAGTGAATGTGAGTGTCAGTGTGTATGAGTGAATGAGTAGGTGCATGTGTGAATGAATGTTTCTGAGGTGTGTGTGATTTAGAATCTTCCATGACTCAAGTACATTTTAAATGCTATAATAGAAACCAGTTTCTGGTAGAAGAAGTGAAAGTGAGTGTGAGGTCTTTCCTTTGCATGAAGGAATTTGTAGAAGGAGAATGCCCGTTGTTGTTGTGAGGAGGATTAGGAGACGGAGACAGGCTCAACATTGAGGATCTCCCCTGCCTTGGGCCTCAGCCCTTGACTCAACTAAATTTGCAGTCTTTTCTTCTCCTACCTTACTTTTCCTTATCTTTCCCAACCCCTTCCCCTGTCCAATTCCTAGGATGTAAGAGCTATGTTGAAAGGATGAAAGGCTGACTTTGTGCCAGTCATGGACACCCTCAGGGAGTATGGTATCCCCTTGGTTATTGCCTAGCCTATACTCCTCATGGGGACCCTGAGGGGTGGACGTTTTATCTTCCCCACATATTTTAGGCTTACCATAGCCAGTAATGAAGATTTTCTACCCTTAGTAGGGGCATTGATGCTTGTCCCTTTATCAAATAGCCTTTCTGTTGAAACTAACTCCTCTGGTTTACCACCCACTGACTCTCCTTTGATCATGGCTCTGAACACTGCTACTACACCCCCTCATCGATACAAACTGTAAACTTGACCCATCTCGAATCATCTACTCAGGTTATAACTCGACCTTCAAAAAATTCTCCTTCCTCATTCCCAATATCCCCCAACCCACTTCCTGCAGAATGATTGTTATTTTCTACCTCCTCGTCTCTCATTACAACTCTTTAACCCTATTGCCTTCATCCCCACAGCACTATCTCATTACACACTACTCCCTCCTTCACCTGTCCTCGCCCTTCTACAATTCCCAATTCTACAAACCTTTTGAATACCCTATTTAGCCCAGCCAAATGGGACAGATTTTTTTTGTGATTCCCTCAACTGCCCCTTACTCTGATAATACACTTCTCTTTCAACAATACTTACATAAACAAGCAGGAAAAGTTTCCTTCTGTAGTCGTCCTGACTGCTTACTCCTTGTCACAGTTACATTCGAGTCTCAAGCCCATGCACTATCTACCTTGGTCAACTTCACTGGCACACCTATTCTTGCCCAACCCCACTCCCATAATACATGTACTGGAACTGTTTCCATCTCTCTGATTGTCCTATCTACGACAAAGATTGGTCAGACTGTGAAGACAACCTACTGGCCTACCTTGCTGACTATGATACAGTATCAGATTACCTTCCATAGACATTGACCTTCCCCGTGAAGATATATATATCAGAGGAGAATCATGCCCCGTCAGACCATACCAACCTCTACCCTGTCAATGTCAGAAATGCTGGCATTTTGGCCACCCTGCAAAGCACGGTTGCCCTCTCTGTGCTCAACCTGGTCATGACTGTTTAAACTGTCCTGCACAATTACATATATGTGATCATTGCATTGGTTCCTACAATATATTTTACAGGGGCTGCCCTGCCTACAAGTTCTGAGTCTGAGGTAGCAATTCTCAGATACAAACTTGGCTTCACTTTCTGAGAGGCCAGACAGGAAGCACACTGACAAGGTTTTTCAATCACTCCCTACTCTACCCAAGTAGTCTCTACTTCTTCCTCAGTCCTACTTCCCCATACTCCTCAACTTCCCACCTCCACTTCCCGTATCTCCCAGTCAAATTAATTTTCCACTCTAAATCTAGACACTCCACAACACCCTCTATGTCTCTCCCTGTTCCTTGATGTATCTATCATACCAGACAATTCAAATGTTCCACCCCATTTTCTCCAACACATCCCTTCCCACATCTACATCCTTTACTCCTCAGACTCCCAGAAACCCTTGAGGACATATGAAACTCCCAAAGTAAGACTCAAGAGAAAGTTCCTCTCTCTCATCCACCCTCCAGTTTCTCTAACCTCATTCCGGCTACATTCAAATTGACTGCCGACATCCACCCTCCTCCTCTTTGTATTTCCCCAACTCCCTCTCAGTATATTCTATCCTCTCCTCCACCCACACCAAAACCTCCTCCTTCCCTAATATCCCTACCATTCCCTCCTGAATACACACTTGTAAATCCCTTTTGTCAAAATGTCCTTTCCTGACAAGGGACAATGGTCCCTTGCACAATTATTCACATCTTTCTTCATTGTTGGATAACAGTTTCTTTTTCTTTACTTTTAAATGCCTTCAATACTTTACTTTCTCAACATCAGCCACCATTCCTTATGGTCTGCAATTTTAACTGTTGCCATGCTCTTTAGGGTGAATCTACCACTACTTCCTGAGGCTGTTCCCTAGAATGGTTTCTTTCTAACACTGACCTTATACTTCTCAACTCAGATTGTCCCACCCACTTCAACATGTGGACTCAAACCTTTTCATGCCTTGACCTTTCTCTTTACTCTTCTTCCCTTCATCTCGACTTTCATTGATCATTTCTGGATTACCTTCCATAAAGTGAATACTTCCCTGGTGTACTTTTGCCTACCTCTTTACTCTCCCTCTTCCTTCTCATCCACATCAGACATGCTTTCCTATTTCACAATCAATATCCTGAGTGCTGCCTCCACAGCAATTTCCCAAACTTCCCTGCCATACACATCAAAATGTGTTCCATGGTGGAACACTGAATGCTCCAAAATGCTTTGATTGAAGTGTTTGGCATGGAGTAGTTTTCAGTAGAAGTGAAATACCCCTAGCCAAACATCAGCCTTTATAAATGTCTAAAGAGCATCAGCTCAACTACGTCATACAATCCGAATCTCGGTTAAAACCAGCTGGCAAAATTATGTCTCCACAATTACCTATTTCTAAAGTATAGCATAGAATCAATAAACTATCAGGGAAACATCACCTTCATCCTGCCCCAGTCCTCCACATCCTTAACACTCATTTCTGAACCTTTACAAGTTGCTACTGAACTCACTGCATATTTCAACCATGTCAGTAGTGGCTCTCGCCTTTCTTCTCAATTCCATTCCATTTAAACAGCCAAGAAACACACTACCATCTCCTCCTTATCCTCTACAGAACCCAACAATGCCTCCTTCCCCTTTACTGAACTTTCTGCTTTAGTCCTCAAGGCCCTGACTTCATTCATTACTGTATGCTACGACATCTTCCATCTATCTCCTTATCCCTCCTATCTTTCTTTAACAATATTTTGAAGACTGGAAACTTTCCTTCTCACTGGCTCGGAGCTCTTATTTAACCTTTCCTTAAACCTAATAAATCCGGCACCCTCCCTCTATTGCTCTGACTAGCTACTTGTGCAGGTTGCTAGAGATAATGGTTAATCTACTACTAATGAATTCAACAGTCCTATATCTTCCTCTCAATTTGTGCTCAAAGCACAGCCAACCCTCTGACACATTTAGAAAGTTATCTAACATCTGCCTTTGTATGCCATCACTTTGGACTAGCCATTTTTTTTTTTTTACCTGGAAAAGTCTTATGACACTACATAGTGATACCACATTCAGAACCACCCATCATATCATGGAAGAGGAGGGAACATGGGTGTATTTATTAAATCTTTCCTTTCTAATCATACTTCTGAGTCAAATTTTCCTTTTCAGCTTCCTCATCTTTTCCTCAATATGAAAGTGTCCCACAAGGGAGTGTACTTAGTACAACAATATTCCTTCTAGCCATAAATGGCTAATTTCGGTATTATCATCTGATCCTCCCTATATCTAGATCATTTTATCATTTATACATCAGTCCCCTCTGTACCTACTCTCTGTCAACAAATCCAATTTGCAATAACTTTAATCTCTTCCTAGACCACTGACCATGGCTTCAGCTTTTTCACCTCCAAATCTTTCTCCTTTTCTCTCAATCAACCTCCACTCTCTTTATATGATTCCCCTCTCCACTTCCACACCTCAGGCAAATTCCTCAGATTCATTTTTGACTCCAAACTTTTCTGGTAAGACCACATCTACATCAAAGAGAAAACTCCTACAAACTCTCTCATATATCCATGGGTTCAGACCACAAAACTCTCCTCAATCTCCATACTTCACTGATCCTCTCTACTCTTGACTATGGCTGTCATATCTTTTCCTCTGCCTCTACCTCTCTTTGTTCCCCCAATCCTTTGCCCGTTGTTGTCGTGGGGGGGCTTAGGAGACGAAGACTGAGACCCAATGATGGGGAACTCCTCAACCTTGGGACTCAGCCATCGACTCAACTAATTTTGCATGGTCTTTTTTCCCCACTTATACTTTTCGTTTCAGTTTCTTCACCAATCCCTTCTACTATCCACCTCCTAAGGTGTGAGAGCCGTGCTGAAAGGATGAAAGGCTGACTTTATGTCAGTCCTGAACGGCCTGAGGGAACCATGGGCACGGTATTCCCCTGCCATACCTGGCCCTTACCCCTCAAGGGGACTCTGAGGGGTGGACTATTTTTTTCCCCAACATACTCCAGGCTTATCATGGCCAATAATGAAGACGTAACCCCACTCTTAGGGGCAATGAGGCTTGCCCCTTTATCAAATAGCCCCAATCCCGGCTCTCCTTTGACCACGGCTCCGAACACTGCAACAACTACCCCCTTATCAATGCATACTAGTACAGTATCAACCCTAATCAACAACCAACCTCCAGGAGACATTTCTACTCTCCCAACATGCTCAACTTCAACACTTTTACTCCCACAACCTTCTTCATCAACCACCCCATCTCCCCTTATTACTACTACCTTACAACCTTATTGCCCACCTCCCAATAACACTACCCCCCTCAACACTACTCCCTCCTCCACACGTCCCTGCACTTCTACTACCCCCACCTCTACAAGAATCCTAAATACTCTATTTAGCCCAGCCAAATGGGACCGATTTTTCGTGATCCCTCCCACAGCTCCCTACTCTAAAAACACCCTCCTCTTCCAACAATGCCTCCAAAAACAAGTAGGCAAAGTCTCTTTCCGTAGCCGACCCGACCACTCCCGTCTCGTCACAATAACAACTGAAAACCAAGCTATAGCATTAACAAAACTAACTGATCTATGTGGTAATCCCATCCCTACAGAACCTCATCCAACCCTCAATACTTGCACCGGAAGTGATATGAATAACTGAAATACAATGCCAAACACCTGTTTCATTTTACACATTTATCGAAACTTATGTTACTTCTTCGTATATAGTATATAATGATTATGAAATAGATTAATTAAATTTCTGAGTATTTATCTTGATTCGAAGCTTTGGAAATACTGTGATATGTTACAATCATGACTGAAGAAGAGGATCTAAAAAGTCATATAGACTAAAAAGAAGCAAACTAATGGAAGCAAGCACATAATTATGCACCCCCCCCGAAAAAAAAAAAAAAAAAAAAAAAAATAAATAAATAAATAATAAAAATGTGTGGGGAGCAAGAAATACAAGAAACAAGAAATTGCAGTATCTATTATTTAAAGGATTTATTGATTATACATTGTAATTGCGTTTAGTACCTAAGATATTTGGTCATAAATAAATTCCAGTATTATATCTGCTGCATGGAAAAAATGTAGACTGATTATTGCTGGGAAAAACTGAACTATGACAATTTTGATAATGAAACCCAGGACAGAAAATGGCAGCATGATAAATCCTAGGAGGTAACAGGAAACATAAAGAAAAGCAGCAACATAAATCCAGTAAAATATAGTAAAACTCAAGCCCTTTCTAGTCAGTTCACGAATGGTCTTGAAAGCTCGTGATGGGCTGTTGTTACGGCTGTTTGTAAAAAAGATATCTATTGGCTGGTACCGAGACCCCAGAATGATTGAATCTGTGTGTAGTGATATAGGTTCACTTTTACTCAGGGAGGTAATGGAATTCAACATAGAATTACTGGAAGTATCTCTTATCTCTATGGGATTGGGTTTTGTCTCATTTGTACTTTTTATGCTATTTAATCTTGTGGGCTCTTCCTTGTAAGCTTCTTTGTTGCCAGTTACACAGGAAAAGTCTTCTGGATCACATTTTTTTTCTGTATGCAAGTTATGGTCGTAGTCAGGATTATTTCTGAAGGCTTTATTTTCTCTGACAGCGTGAGCTCCATCATGAGAACCCACTTGCTGTGTGTTTATTGAGAGACTTTTAGTGTAGTGAGATGATTTGTTTAGCTCCTTTTCACTTGTGATATGTGGCACAAAATCTGTACTTTTGCTATCACTGCCGTCATTATCCTCTATCTTGTGGAGTTTTGATTCGTTAGCTTCAAAATTTAGTCCACTAACATAATTTTGGGTCTTTTTATTTTCTGATAAAATCTGGGCTTGTGTGACTCCATCGACTGTTTCTTTCTTATTATTTCCCTTTATAGTTCTTACATGTAATTCTGGATCTTTTGTTCCTTGCAGATTGGATGCATTTTCTTCCAAGACATGATCTGTAATTTCATCTTCATTCTCTTGGTGATTTATTATGTTTTTTGTTATCTCTTGGTCAGAGGATACTACTCCAAGGCTTGTGATACCATTTTCCTTGTTGTCAGTAATACTCTGTACATTTTTTGATGCTGTGTTAAAATGTGTTTGTGGCTTTCCAGATTTTTCAGTTGCTATTTCCTTATGCTGTATCTCGAAATCACAGCAGAATTGCAGACTCTGAAGACACATATCACCCTGTTAAATAGGAAAAGATTTTATAATGTAGTCTTTGATGATGCCATATTTACAATATATAAAGGTATTAATATAACCCCTTAAGTGATGCTATATATATGGATAAGAGTGTAATTGTTTGTTTTTATTTCACATAGGAGTTGAATGAAAAAATGCACTTAAATAATTCATACTTCTGAAAAATCAAAATCAACCCATACACTTTCACTCCCTCTCTTCTCATTCTGTTTCTTCTCTCAAACTCTCCTTATCTTCCATGTCGAACTTTCTCCTTTGTTTTTTGTCCATTGTCTTTCAATTTCTCTTTAGACATCTATTTCCTATTTCCCTATATCTTCGTTTCCCTGTTCCTCCTCTATGTAATTCTCTCCCTCTTTTCATTCCTACCTCTCACTCCTTCC